>NW_021146641.1:0-12139 GCF_002837175.3 Physeter macrocephalus
GCACGAGAAACGCCCCCTCAACTCACACTTCAGTCTGGTTCCCTGGAGCTCTCCTCGCTGGCCCCGGTCCTACACCCAAACCGCACGGTGCGCCTCAGAGCACGCCAGCCCCTCTCCTGCCCTCTCAGCTGCGTGTGTCCCCAAGTCCTCTCCTTCTCAGACTATAAGTCCTTAAACCGTTCTTTCCAGGAGAGCATGTTGAAACTTGCCTTCAGCAAGCTGATGTCCCTTCTCTGAATGATCTTTTGATTATTTCTCTCTTTTTTGAAGTGAGGCATCCAGAAATGAATTCAAGACTCCAGGAGTATAATGTAAATTCTCTTTGGGCCTCAATCTCTGCAGTTATAAAATGGGAACACAACCCATCCCACTGCCTTACAAGGTGGTTAGACACTGGCATCAAATGACGCGTGTAACAGAGCTTCGCCAAGAGCACGCAAGTAGGCAAAAGATCCCACGGTATGTGGCTCTAATACTTACCTCTCCCAGCTTCTCTGTTACCATTTTGCAGATATGAACAAACACCCAAATCAAAGCAGATCAAAATAACAAAATCCACTCCTCTGACCAGGAACCCCTCAGCTGGAATTAAAGGCATGTGGACCCTATCTCCAATCGATTGTGTGACCAGAGACAAAATATTCCTTTGTAAGGTTCTCCATAGAAATGGGAGAGCAAGCTTATCCTCCAGGGGTCCATGAACCCCAGTCAACACCCACAACCTCAAGGGCCAGCCTGGGCAATGCCTTACCAGTCCTTCTGTGACACATTCTGGTTGTAAATGTGTCCACTGATGTTTCTATACGGTGGACAGATGCATTTGCACCGGATATCTTCAGAACTCTGCGAGAGAAAGCACACATCAGGTGGTTAGGGCCCCTGGGTTCAAGTTCTAGCAAGACTCTCAACTTTCAGTTCCCTGTTCCATAAGGTGACCATATGAATGCTCTTGACCTTCCCCCATGCCCAAGTTCAGCAGGAAAGACTTCTGCAGGAAGGATGCTGCATCACAGGGTCCTCAAGAAACCGTCTGGGGGCGCGAATGATACTCACGGAAGGCTGCCCAGGGCTGCCGTTCCCAGGTAGGGGGCTTGGGGGAGGAGCAAACAAGGTGGCAGTCCTCTGCTCTGGGCCTCACACCTGTGTGTGTACCCGGGTCCACCCGTCTCGGCGGCTGGCCTCTTCCCCCAACCCCACCTCCAACTTCCTAGGTTAGGATCAGGGAAGGAAAAGGCTGGGGTGAACCAGAAAAAGTGGACGTTTCCATGGAAACGCTCAAGCAACCCCTCTGGAAGTTCTCCCTCCCTGGAATGGGTCAGAGACAACAACAAAATTTTCATTCGAATTAGCATTCCCAGGAGGAGGTGGAAACAAACCCTGGGACTCAGTCTGATTGAAAGCCTCAGTGATCTTCATGATCTCGAATTCCATAGACCTACCCAAATCCAGCTCCGGGCCATTACCCCTAAGGAATGGAAGTTACCTCGAGTCCCAGCTCGAGTCCCAGCTCGGGGGTGGGTCCCCTCCACCCAGAAACCTGCATCTGTGCAGACTTCACACTACGCCCACTCCTTGGGCTACTGGAAGCTCCGACTAGGGCAGCAGGCACCCAGGAGCAAAGGAAGAAGGTACTGAGGACTTAGACAACTTCCCCAAACACAGAACCCTGACTGGAATTCCACCTCCGGCGTGCCAGATCCCGAGGCGTGCGCCGCAGACGCCCCCTCTCCTGGAGGCCTGCAGCCTAGGGCCGGGAGAACATGCGCCGGCACGGCCCGAAGGGGAGTGAGGGGCCGGGCTGCAGCAGCAGCCCCCCCGGGATGCCGGGGCGCAGGCAGGCTGGTCGTGCATGGGAGCTGCACCTTGTTAGCTTGGGCAGGGGGCACCAGCAGACTTCCGACCGCGGCCACCAAACACAGGAGTTTCATGCTTCTCAGACTTTCGGGGCCGGCAAGACCGCCCACCTGGAAGAGAAATACTGAGGCGGAGAAGGGGCGGGCGGCCACGCAGCACCCTGGGCCCCGGAGCGAACCGCCCCACTCCGGCACGGGAAGTGGGTGGGAGCTGGGCCCGGGGTCCCGGGCCTTCCAAGCCTGGTCCGCGAAGGCGCTTCCCTCTCCCCCAGGCCTCGACTTCCACAGCCCACCTGGCGCGCCGGGCCGCGGGGTCTCCTGGGCGGGGCCACGGGCCTCGGGTCCGCCGGACAAGGCCAGCCAGCGACCCCCATCTCGCGTTCCTCCGCCCTTCCTCATCACCGCCCGCAGCTCCTCCCGCTCGGGCCGAGGAGAACCTAGGGCGCGGAGTCTGGGAGCCCCAACCCCACGACCAGGCCGCGGGCCCCGAACCCCAGGGCCCTCGCGACCCCCGCGACCCCCGCACCCCTCCCCCAACGCACGTCCGCTAACCTGCGAACCCCGCCTCGGCAGCACGGGACCCGGCCGGCCCCGCCCCTCCAGCTTCTATTGGCTGCTGGGGATGTCGCCAAGGCAACAAGGCCCGCCTCCGCCTGGGCGCCGAGGCTCCGCTCAAGGGAGAGGGAGGCATTTCTCAACCCGACCAAACAGGAAAAGGGAGCGTCTGCAAGCTAACGAGAAGCTGGGAAGGTGTGGCCTCCTTGCGGCCGCAGAATTCCACCGCCGAGCTCGCTCCTCCCCGTATTCAAAACCCAGGGTTTCGGAGCGGGCCTAAGCCCGCTTCAGTCTTGCCGTTTTATAGAGAAAGCACTTGATAAACAATAAGCTAGTAACAACAATAACGATAACAGCAGATTCAAGCGCTCTGTCCTCATCCACAATTTGGAGATGTTATCTGAGTCGCATCTTTGCTGCTGAGGGCGGCCCCACCTCTCCTCCCCATCCCCGCCAGGAGGAGGAACCCGGGCGGCGAGGGGCGGGCTGGGCCCGTGAAGGGTGCGCCCCGCAGCTCCCAGCCTGGTCCCCTGGCGCTGGTTCTGGAGCCGGCAGATGGGGGCGGGATGTGCGGGGGGCGGGGGAGGTCCGGGCCGCTGAGGGGCAGGGGTGAACTCGGTCCAGCTGCAAAGGAAAGAGAGAGGAGTCGTCCGAGTCTAGGGCACCGACCCTGGTGAAGACACCTGGGCTTTGGTCCCGCTCTGCCACTAAGCAGTGGTGTTACCTGGAAGACACCTCCCCTCTGCCGCCTCTGCTTCCTTGTCTGAAATGAGTTGGTTGGATGCAAAGACCCTTTCAGTGGATATTTTGGGATTCGGGGGGCGGGGCTTGAGGTGGCCGGCACTGGGGGCCGGCCTGAAGCCCGCCCCCCGCCCCAGGTACTGTGGGTTGTTGTGGGCACTTCCTGTGGGTATCGTTGGGCTTGTGTTGGTCTCTCCTACTGATATGTGTCCCTCCCTGTATCCCCTCCACCTGCAGGGGCCCTGTTTGCTGAATTGGGTAGATTTAAAATCTGCCCGCCGGACGACCGGCAGGAGGCACCACAGTGGCACACAGAGCTCGTGGGCTTTGGCCCTAGGCCAACCAGGGCACCAATCCTGGTTCGTCTCGTACTAGTTGTGAGAATTTGGGTGGTTGGCTTATCCGTTAGAGAGCCTCGGTT
The DNA here is from genome assembly GCF_002837175.3 of Physeter macrocephalus. NCBI lineage: Eukaryota > Metazoa > Chordata > Mammalia > Artiodactyla > Physeteridae > Physeter > Physeter macrocephalus. The sequence goes on from NW_021146641.1 coordinate 3,571, forward strand.
TCCACATCCATAAAATGGGGATAATATGACCTACTTTCAGGATGTAACGAGTCTCTATGTGCAAAGCACCTGGAACAGTGGGGGCTCTGTCAATGGAGACCGTAGCTCATTCTGGAGGTCAGAGTGGCTGCTTTGGGGAGCCGGCTGGGACAGAGAGAGGATGCCTGTCCCGCGGGAGCAGAAGGGACAGTTCAGGCACTGGAAAAACACCCTGCCTCCCCCCACACGCCTCCTGTGTGGCGGTGGAGACCTTCTTAGGGACAAAAGCGGAGGGCCGAGTCTCGGTCACCTCCAGCGCATGGTCCTCTGACACCCGACACTAAAGGTACCCGGTTCTGGTCTCACCATCTTCACCCCAAAATGGAAGCGAGGCCTCCCAGCTTCCTCTGTGCGCCGTCATCCTGCACTTCTCAGGAATGCAAGGATGTGTGTATCAAATGAGCTTCGACTCTGTTCTCTCCTGTCTCCACATCGAGTCTATGCCAGTGACCCTAGGGGACAGCCACCATTGCCCTGCCGGCATACGGCACTCTGTCTTCCTGCTTCCATCCTGTCTTCCACCCACTCCTGCTTGCAGCGCCTCGCTCACTGCTCTGTAATCCCTGCGAGAGCACCCTATCGCATCAACTCGAGACCCCTCCGCCTGCTGTCCGCTCCCTGGCCCTCCCATCTCAGCTCTGCTTACCCCGCCCAGCTGTGTCTCCCACATTTGGCTTTGCTCATACCAGCCCTCTGGGCAGGATGTCATCACCCCCTCAGCCTGCGTCTCTTTCAGACCTCTGCCCCAAGCGCTTCTCTTCCAGAAACCTTTCCCGGGTAGCCCTACCTGACCCAGTGCGCCTCGTTCCCACACGTCCTCCGCGGGCCCTGCGTTTAAGAGCCAGGCCATTGAGAGGAGTCTGAACCTCTTTATTCAATCCAATTCCACAAGCGTGTGCCGAGTACTGTCCAGATGCCCCAGGGGACACAACGGACAAGCCGCACGTGAACCCCGCTTTCAAGACGTGTCTTGTAGAGAAGGCATGTAGCCAGAATGTAATTTAGTATAGTTAAATTCTGTAGAAGAGTTTCTGCACTAAAATGTTTTTGGAGCACTACGCACCCGGCACTGTGCTAGTTGCTAGGATATATCAGTGGACAAGAGAGACCCTGTCCCTGCCGTCATGGTACTTGACATTTATTGCAGGAAAATGACAAATCAACAAGCCGTTACAATCCAGGGTGCTGGAAGCTGTGGAGAGGAAGACCTACAGAGGCCCATGGGCCAAGTCAGCCCGGAAGGTGGAGAGGGTGCTTTGAAAGTCACGGGGGCCACCGGAGCTGGGCCAGTTTGGGGCAGAATAATGCCCCCCCCCCCCAGATGTTCATATCCTAATTCTGGATCCTGTGACTATGTCACCTTACGTGGCAAAAAGGACTTTGCAGATGTGATTAGGTGAAAGCCCTCAGGATGGCGAGAGGACCCTGGATTATCGAGGTGCGCCCAGTCTAATCAGGTGAGTCTTTCAAAGAGGAGAAGCTTTTCCGGTTGTGGCCAGAGAAAGATGTGAGGACAGCAGCGGAGTCAGAGACGCTGAAGGTGGAGGAAGGGGCCACGGGTCAAGGAATGTGGTGTCCTCTAGAAGCTGGGGAAGGCCAGGAAGCAGACGCTCCTCTGGAGGCTGCAGAAGGAACCAGCCCTGCTGACACCCTGACTTGAGTTCAGTGACACCTGGGTCGGACTTCTGACCTACAGAAATGCGACATCATAAACGTGTTTTCCGGGGTTTTTTTGGCCGTGCCGCGCGGCAGGCAGGATCTTAGTTCCCCGACGAGGGATCGAACCCGTGCCCCCTGCAGCGGAAGCGCGGAGTCTTAACCACTGGACCGCCAGGGAAGTCCCAAGTACGTGCTGTTTTAAGCCACTAAATTCATGGTAATTAACACATTTAGAAAACTAATCCAACCAGGAAGGGTGGGCCAGGTTTGGCCCAGAACGCAGGAGCAGGGTGGTGAGGGCCTGGCGTCCCGAGTGGAGAGGGGGTCGGCGAGCAGAGATGGGCTGGGAGAAGGCACGTAGCGGAGGAGCGCGGGGCTCCATTTGGCCCAGGCCCAGGGCACGTGATGGGAGGGAGGGCAGAGAGACGAGCTGGGGCCAGAGCTTGCCAGCAGAGCCTGCGGGAGCTGGGGAGCGAGCGGGGCTGCGGCTCGGGTTCTGGGGCTGGATTGAGACCGGGTGCCCTGAGGAACAGGCTCTGTCCGGCAGAGGAGGCCAGTCCTGCTGCCTCCTTGGGGGGAAGCTAGTCTGTTAACTAACAGAAGGCTGTTAGTCTTCATCCTGCCCCGGGTTTGGAGCCCTAGGGCTCAGGGCAAAGCGCAGGCCCCGGTTTCCCTCTCCCGTACCTGCTTTTACCCGAACAACTCTGTGTCAGTTCGGCCTCACAGGCGTCGGAGCCAGAGCTGGGGGTCTAGTTTCCTCCCCACTCTCTGTGCCCATTCCGGGCGCTCCTGGACAGAGGACTGGGCTGCTGTCATCGTCCCCAGACCGTGCCCGCCCTCCTGGCATCCATGGCACAGCCCTGCTCTCCCTCTAGAACCCCGCAAGGCCTGTCTGTCCAGCGTCTCGTGGCCTCAAGCTCCTGTGAGACGACTAGCTTCCCGGTTGTTCCATTAGCAGCCACGACTCAGCCTTCCCAGGGGACAGCCGCCCCAAGGGGTCATCCGACCGGAACAGAGAGCAAAGCCCAAGGGTAGAATTCAGGCACTGTGTGCGTTCTGGATCACAGAGGAGCCCTGACCCACCCCTCGCAGATGGCAGGCCGGGGTCCCTGGAGGCCTTGCGAGGGCGTGAGGTTCCCGGAGGATGTCTCCCCTCTGCCCACAGCCGGACTCCCCAGCATCAGGGCAAGAGGGCCAGAGCGGCCCCTGCTGACAAACACGCGCCCCCAGCTGGGCGCTGGCCTGGACCCGGCCCCCCCGAGCTCACCTCCTCACAGATGGGCGGCTCTCCCAGCACTAACTAAGGCAATGCTTGATCAAAGAATAACTATATGGATTGATAATCGAGCAAAAGTTTGAATCGAGGTGTTATTCTATCTAAAGTTTGATACGGGACACCGATCCTGTCCAGTCTGATATATATACGTACACACGTGTACACGTGTAATGACACACACGCGCTCACACATATGTAAGCGTCAACCGTGGACCCACTTGCTGCCGGACGTTCTGCCCGCGATCCTTCTCCAGGCTCGTCGCGTGCGTGGCCTTGCCCTGCGCCGCCCTCCCTCTGTGGCCCTGTCTGCGCTCAGCCCGCACCCCTGCGACGCCTTCTGCGCTCGAGCACGAGGGTGCTGTGTGGAGTGTAGGATCACAGTTCTCTCTTGGGATTCCCTTGTCTCCTCCACGTCAGATATCTTGGGCTGGCTGGTTGGTTGTTCCACTCTCAGTGGGGTGCTAGGCAGGGTGGGGTTATAGTAAGACTCTGGACCAGAGATCCTAAGATCCGGGTTCAGTTCGAACGATGCACTCCAGTCCAAGCCCCAGCCCCTTGGGGCTTCATTTTCCCCGGAAGGGATTTATTTAGAATAGCAGTTTTAAAACTTTTGGGTCTCATGTCCTATGGAATAATAAGAAAACAAAAATGTATATATATATATATAGGTCTCTGCCCCGGTTCCTGCCCCAGGTCTCCTAAAATCTTTCATTTCCTGAATGATCGGCTGGTCTGACATGGAGCGCCCAAACCCGTGGAATTTCCAGGGTGAGGGGAGCGTCTTTTGTTCTAACGAGCCAACTCCTGGTGGCCTCCTGGGTGCCGGCTGCCCCCTAGGAAGACCGAGCCATGACTAGAAGCTTGGAACTTTCAGCGCCCCCGTCTGTTCTCGGGAGAGTGAGTAATCGGTCGTGCCTACGTGATGAAGCCTCCGTAAAAACCCCCCAAGGCACAGGGTCCAGAGCGCTTCTGAGTTCCTGACACGTGGAGGTGCTGTGAGCGTGACACACCTGGAGGGGCTTGGAGTCCCCGGCACCTCCCCCGGGGACTGCCCCACTGTCTCTTCCGCGGCTGTTCCCGAGTTGTGTCCCTGCATAATGAGCTGGCGATCTAGTGAGGAAAGCTCAGTTCCCTGAGCTCTGTGAGCAAATACCAGCAAATCACTGCGCCCAAGGACAGGGCGCAGGCACCCTGATCTACACCCGTCAGTCAGAAGCACGGGTGACAAGCAGGACTTGTCACTGGACCTGAAGCGGGGGGAGGGGCCTCAGCCTTAGGGGAACGGTCCGGAGCCCGTGAGTCTGCGCTGAGTGCAGTTAGCGTCGGACAGCCCGCGGGCATCGAAGAATTGCTTGGTTTGTGGAAAACCTTCCTATCTGGTGTCAGGAGTGTTAGTGCACACTTCTGAGTACCGTAAAGGGAAACGAGAGCGTTTTCCCCATTTTCACAACCCCTTTACACTCTTAAAAATGATTGAGGACCCTCAACGAGCTTTGTTTAGGTCGTCATGTCTATCGATATTTACAGCATGAAAATTAAAACAAATTTCACCTTCATTTTAAAACATATTTTAAACATATTTTAAAACATACTTGTTTTAAAATAACAATAATAAACCCACGGCAGACATACACATCTTCTGATGGAAAAAAAAAAAACCCACTACCTTTTCCAGAAGAAGACATTGAACGAGAAGAGTGACATTGTTTTACATTTTTTGCTAAATCTGCTTAACTTCTAGTTTAATAAGAGACAGCTGGGTTCTCCCATCTGCTTCTCCACTCAGCCCCTTGTGATATCACATGTCACCTACCCTCTGGGAAAGGCCACCGTATGCTTGCAGCGGAATGAGCGTGAAAAAGGCAAATCACATCTTAGAATTGCTAGGAAAACAGGCTGATCTCTTGATCTCCCCGAAAGAGCCTTACAGATCCACTGGGTCCTCAGGCCACACTTTGAACACTGCTGGTTTACAAAACCCTGACTCCTAACATTCTGTGGACTTGCTGACAATACTCTATGATAGTGTTTTTCAAAACACGCTTCTGGGAGCGATTCATGGGACGCCACTGTGTTGGGGAGAAATGTGGTTTCTATGAATAAATTAAGTTTGGGAAGCCTTAGCTTAAAGCAAGTTACACAGATGTATTTTACTGCAGGACTTTTTAGATGCTTCAGTGTGGTAATACACATTGTGAATCCCTTAAAACAATACAATTGTGTATAATATTTCTCCATCATTTTGACAATAAACTCTTTTTTTGAGAAGCATCTTGAAAGACTCATGTACCGAGGGATATACTTTGGGAAATACTGCTCCAGTAACTCCCGGATACTTTTCCTGAGTATTAGCGGGTCGGATCCTACCATTTGGAATCCATTTTTCTGTAAATTAAATTCTACGTGCACACTTTTTGGTTCTTTAAATGTAGAGACTTTTTGGTAGTCATTTCTAGGACTCAGAGAACCTCGGATTCCTAAAATTTTGGCCTCTAGATACGTTGCATTTTTCTGCAAATTAAATAGAAAGAATATTAGCAGTTATATTAGCAGTAATGTTTATATATATTTGATGAATGAATGAATAATAATTACCATTCCTTGACATCTACTACACACCAGGAACCTTTCTAAAAAACACAACAATCAAGACTGTGTGTTATTGGTAGAGGGATAGACACATAGATCAGTGGAACAGAATAGAGGAGCCAGGAATATACTCACACAAATATGCATGACCCATTTTTGACAAAAGTACAAAAGCAGTTCAATGGGGGAAAGATAGACTTTTCAACAAACAGTGCTGGAGCAACTGGACATCCAGAGGCGAAACGATGAACCTGGGCTGAAGTCTCACATCTTATAAAAAAAAAAAATTAACTCAAAATGTATCACAGACAAATGTAAAACCTAAAACTATAATTTTCCCCTTTTTTGTTGAAGGACAGTGGGTCCACAATGCTGTGTTAGTCCCAGGTGCACAAAACTATAATATTTTTAGAAAAAAAGTCGTAAGAGAAAACTGTTAGACTCTAGGGCAAGGAAAGGCACGCTCGGGCTTGGCACCTGTAGAAATAGTCAAAAGCTGGAGACAACCCAGATGTCCATCAGTGCGCGAATGGTTAAGCAAACGGCGGTACATCCATAGCACGGAAGACTACCCGGCAATAAACAGGGAAGAACTCTGGAGACATGCCACAGCCTGGATGGATCTCCAAAGATTATCTTGCATTTAACAAGCCACTCCCAAAGGGTTTCACACTGTATGGTTCCATTTATATAACATTTATATTTATATAACATCCTTGAAATGGTAAAATTATAGAACTAGAGAATGGCTTGGTGATCTCCAGGTATTGAGGAGGGTGTGTTGGTGGATATGCCCATAAAAGGCCACAGGAGGGATCCTTGCAGTGATGAGAATGCTCTGTCTTGACAGTATCAAGGTTAACATCTTGCTTGCGATATTGTACTACTGTTTTGTAAGATGCTAGCAATGCGGGAAACTGGGTAAGGAGTGTAGGTGATCTTTGTGTATTATTTCTTATAATGACACAGGACACAGGAATCTATACTTATCTCAAAATAGAAAGCTTAATTTTTTAAAAGCCTACTTGAATTAGTCAAGATGGTAACTGTACTAGAAATCTAACTCAAATGTATTTAAATTATTAAGCTACACCATATAAAGTTGCCAACATTTGACTGGTTTTGGCATACAAAAATGACAATTTCATATGGTTCAACCTAAAACAAGAGGACTGTATTAGCTCACATACCTGGGAAGTTTACATGTAGATCAGGCTTCAGGCATGGTTGGATCCAGTAGATCAACTGCTATCCTCAGGGCTCTGTCCCTTTGTCCATCTCTGGTTATGCTTTCCTCTGTGACCTGGATCATTTCACACAGTTGGAAAGATGTTGCTAATAACCTCAGGCCTCCAGCATCATGGTTTGTGGACGCCAAAGAAAAAGTGCTCTATCAGAGCACAGATGTGGCAAATCTCAGGGCAGACCCTAACTGGCTTTGCTTGGGTCACAAGTCGATCCATCAGCCAATCACTGTGGCCAGCATGGTGAATAACTCTGATTGGCCAGCCTGGTTTGTGTGCCAACCTCCCTGGGGAGGGTGAGACCCTGTGATTAACTCCTATCAGGACCAATAGGATGCAGAGCAGGCAAAATGACAGATGTCTGCTCTCCAATCTAAATGATGGTTGGATGGATGGATGGATGGTAGATGATAGACAGATGATAGCTAGGTAGGTAGGTAGATCTAAGATAGAAAAAGAAATAACATTCATACAAATGTTTCTGTTCATTGTTAGCTTGTTTTTCATAGGGGTGGGTAAGGGAAGAACAGTGAATAACTTACTTTACTTCAAAAGTAAATGTTCTTGTTTAGAATTTTTTCTTTAATGAGCATGGGTCACATTTTATCACTCTTTTGAGAGAGAAAAAATATATGTTCATTACTACCAGGGAAATATTCAGGAAAGTCCTAGTTGAGCTGAGGTCTCCCAACAATTCTCAGAATACTCAACAGGCCTCTTTCATAAAGTTAAATTTGTACCTTAGCGATGGAGGAAGAGGTAGGCCTGCTGCCCGGGGCCAAGTGCGTAATGCTTAGGGCGGACACAGAAGGAGAGAGCAAGCCTTCAGACAGCGTTTTATGTCTGTAATTTCTGCCAAAGGGAATTCTTTTCACTTCGCGGCGGGGTGGGGGGGGCCTCGATCGGCTAGGATGGCAGCCCCGGGTGGGTTCAGCGGTCGTAGCAGGTTGCTCTCGGCCAGTCTCCCCCAAATCACGTGTCTGAGCTTCACGAGTTTCCCTGTGTGCATCTAATACTCGGCATTTTTCCTGACTGGATTCAGGTCGGCTAACTTTACGTTTTTGAGCTTCGCCTTGGGGTCCTAGTTGCCGTGACCCCTAATGGGGCTGCTGGAAGGAAGTCCTGTGAAATAGTCCAACAGAGGTCTACTCCCGAGGCGTGATTGATTTCTTACTTACGACCAGCACACCAGGGGCTTACTTGGCTCTTTAGACATCTGTAGGATAATAACATGACCTGTAAAAGTACAGTTTGTGTTGTCAGAAGAATGAGAACGTTTAGGTTATTGTCTGCATAATGACTCGGACTTACCGTCTGACTACGGACCCTCTTTCCACCAGCAGCCAAAAGGGAGAGAAGAAACCCAGTCTTGCCACATACTGTTTTCTCTTTAACTTGTTTTTTTATGGAGGTATAACAGACCTATAGTAAAGCGCATAAACCCCAAGTGTCTAGCTCGACGCATTTTTACGTTTGTAAAACTCAGGTCTCTGTACGACCTTGAGCAGGGCGTGTCTCCCGTCTGAATTTCACTTCCCCCAAACATAAGGCAAGAGCACTAAACTAGGTTGTTATTCCACCAAGTGTGGCGCGCGTGTGTGAAATGAGATGATTCCGCGTGCACGTGGATGGGAGAACACTTTTTACTTGGACAGATATGTAGTTTTTTATTTTTTAACCTTGCGCGTGAGTTGTAATTCACATACAATAAAGTGTACGCATCTTTTTTTTTTTTTTTTTTTTTAATGGTTTATTTATTGTG
>NW_021146641.1:12249-20088 GCF_002837175.3 Physeter macrocephalus
GCTGTGCTGTGTGGCCTGCAGGATCTTAGTTCCCCGACCAGGGATCAAACCCTCACCCCCCCGCGGTGGAAGCATGGAGTCTTAACCACTGGACCGCCAGGGAAGTCCCTAAAGTGTACAAATCTTAGTTGATGCAGGTGTATACTCGTGTAACTACAGGTGTAAACCATCTCCAGGTCCCTAGAAAGCTACGTCCCCGCTCCGGTCAGCAGGCATCCCCTCCCTCCCAGGGAACCCAGTGTTCTGAGCTCTGTCAACACCACCTGTTCCTGCCAGCTTTCGAACACCCTGTAATGAAACCATAGCGGCTCTACTCCTCATCTGCGTCTGGCTGTTTGCACCCATCGTCTGTTTGGGAGAATTACCGGTGTTGCCGCACGGAGCAGTTCGCGCATGTGCGTTGCCAGATAGCATTCCGTCGTATGACTACACCGCGATTGTCCATTCTTTTGCAGGTGGACATCGGGGTTGTCTCCAGTTTGAGGCTGCTGGGAGCAGAGCTACGGTGACTGCGGTGTCTTTGGCGGACCTGTGCTCTCATCTGCCCTGGGCACACCCCCGGGGGCGGAATTGCCGGGCCGCGGAGTCCTCACACATTTATCTTCTGTAACTACTACCAGACTGCCAAACCAGATGTGCCGATTTCCGCTCCATCGGGGCATGAGACTTCCAGGTGACCCGCACCCCTGCCCCCTGCTGTCACATAACCTTGCATGAGAATATGGAGGTGCATCTGCCAGGGGAGGAACAGAGATGATCAAAACCTTTTTCAGATTCTTGTAGGGACTTTCTGACTAAAAGGGGGCTTTTCAGTGTCCCGGTAAACATGATTCTAAGGGAGGGTTTTAGGGGGGAACACATTTGGCTAAAGAACTTGGAGGGAGAGCATACGCCCAGCAGACCGCAAAGCTGTGTGCAAGGGCAGAGGTGGGCGGGAGAGGTAGGTGCAGGACAAGGGCTATTTTGGAGGATGGAGCCAGTATCCACGTGACCTTGTGCCACCGAAATGAAGGCTGAATCTAAGCTTCGCACTTATACAAATACAGGCTCAGAGACCTGAGTAAGAAACTGAGGATATGCTGGTGGATAACACAGCGAAACGGGACGGACAGGCTGGTTCGGCAGGAGTTAGGACCCAAGAGGTCGTTTGGTCCAGACCGAGAGAGGTGGTGACGGGCTCCACGCTGCACCACAGGCCCACGGCTGGGCGTTCTGTTCCACTTTACGGACTTGCCGTGAGGACAGGACTACATGGAGGGCACAGTGGCCAGGTGGGGAAGGCCTCGAAACCCTGCCACACGAGTAAGAGCTGTAGGAAGTGGGGCACCGTCCTGGAACAGAGAGATCTTGGGGCGGGTGGCTGTGTGTGGCCGTCCGAGGGCCGTCGGGGGGAGAGGGATGGAATTTGTAGGGCAGGACCCCAACGGTGGACACACAGAGAAAACTCTCAGGGGAGCATCACAGGGGGTGTCTAACGAGGGCATCTGCAGACGGAAGGAGCTGCCTGGAGAGACAGTTTTGCTGTCGCTGAGGTGTTCGCACATCTTTCGACGGTCACCTGCTGAAGCTAATTCGGGGGAATTTAGGAGGCTGATGAAAAGTTGGATGAATGACTCTAAGTTCCCTTTTAACTCTGAGAGCCTGTGAGTCTGACCGCGTGACCTTGGACTTCTTGGAGCCTCAGCTCTGCGTCTACAAAACTGAGGATGGATTAAGGATTCTTCAACGCCAGGCACTTTCACTGAGCTGCTTCCCGAGGGAGCCCAGAGGGTGAGCGACGCGTGTTCCCAGTCACGGGCTGTGACCCGGGCAGTCAGGGTGGTTGGTTGTAAGCAACAGAAACCGACTGCTAACCAAAGGGAAAAGGGGGTTTGTTGGAAAGAAGCGGGAGATCAATATAACCTAAGAAATGGCTGAAAGGCAAGGCGTGGAGAGGACAAAAGCTACAGCACCCCTGTGGCACGCCGCAGGGGCAGACCGGCAGCGGACAGGTTTCCCCTCATCCCTGGACCACAACTCAGTACTCAAAAGTCCAGGGAGGCACTCAGTCCCCTGGACTAGCCAGGTCTCACATCTGCCCCTTGACAAGAAAGGTCAGCCCAAGGTCAGCCCCCGGACTGAAATCGGAGGCCTTTACCAGGGAAGGGACAGTCAGGGGTCCCCCACGTATACCTCCCTCTTCTCCCCCGCTCAGGGCAGCACCTCAGAGCTCAAGGGAGTGAGTATGTGATACATTTCATCAGGAATCATCTTCATTCTGTCCTAGCTTATCTTTAGAAGTGAAAAATGCATCCATCTGGATGCTTGAGGTTTCACTGACAGCACATGTGATGCGTCCTCACCCTGCGGGGGGAGGGGCGCTGGGGGGTGCCAGCGAGCTGGGAACACGACTCCGCCAGGAGACAGATGCGCTGGCGGACTCGCCATCCACAGCGGGTGTCGGGTGCCCGCCGAGTGTCCAGGGCCGTGATCGACACCGAGACTATTTAAGCCGGTGCGAAAATGGAAAGGTTACCTACTTGCCCCTTGTAGAGGCGAAGGGCAAGTGCAGCGTGTGGGGCTGAGTGGGGTGGGTTGGCCCAGGAGGACGCCTGTCTGGCCGGGACCCCTGCGGCCCCAGGCGGCCCCCGCCCTACCCATGGGCCCCCTCACACCCTGACTGTCCAATCCCCATCCCCCACCAGTGAGGCGCCGCCCACGACTGGACAGCTGGGGTCCCCTGGGGAGGTGGCGCCCCCAGAACAAGGACAGTTCTGTCCCGGGCCAGCAGCTGTCACCTGAGAAAGACTGAGATTCCCCACCCGGCAACAGCCAAGAGGCTTGCTGCGCCCAGGCAGGCGCCGCTGGGATTCCGAGCAGTGGTAATTAACCCGGGGAAAAAATGTGACAAATCCCCGGGCCTGCACCGCGGTGGCCTCTCATCCCCAGGCCTTGCCGACAGGGCCCCAGCCCGGGTCTGGCAGGCTGGGAGAGAAAGCTGCGGGGCGGGAGTCTCCTCCTTCTCCTGGAGCCGCGGGGGAGCTTGCATGGTCCCGTGGGCGTCCTGGGCTCCAGCCCTGGCCCCCTGCCCATCCAGAGGGCGGCTGGAAGCAGACACTCGGGTTGCAAAGCGAGCCGGGCACAGAGGGGGGCGCTGGCCGCAGGCTCTGGCGCCGCCTGATTTATTGAGCCCGGAGGTCACCGCTCCTGCAGGCCCCGCTGACCCCAGGGGACACGGCAGCACGGAGACACCAATCAGCGGCTTTTACACGAGATAGTACTTTTCCTTACGCACCTCCAATTGCTGTCATAGCTGGAGGGACCGGCGGTTTTAGAGGATTTCGGCTCACGTTCTCAGGGGCCTGTGGGACAAAGACCCCGGGAGGGGTCAGAGGCCCCGACCCCCGTCTCAGAGCTGCCCCGGCTCCAGATCACAGCCTCTCTCTGGACTCAGTTTTCTCACCCGTCCAATGGGTGGAACCAAATCTGAGATATCTCACTGCCTTTTAGGGATAAAAGAGAGACCCCACCGAGTGCTGGAAAGTTAAAGCTCCTCAGGAGTGGAGAGGTTCCGTTGCTTGTGAATCGCACGCCCCTCTCTGGCACGCTTGCTAATTTTCTTTTCCAAAAAGCCTGTAATTGACTTGAAGGAGACCAACCTACCCGCTAGCTCAGAGGAGGGTAGGAGGTGGGGGAGCGACTTGGTGGGAAAAGGCTTCTTATTTGCAGGGATTCTCTCAGGGATGAAGTAAGGGGAGGAGGGCGGGGAGGGTGACTTCATAAAGGGCCCTGTGACCAGAGCCCTGGGCGAGTCCAATTGGAGGAGGAGGCTCCTAGCAGGAAACTGAGGCCCAGGCAGGGTGTGGGACCCGCCCAGGGGACACACCTGCCCGCAGAGTCGCTCTGGAATGTCCTCCCTGACTGGCTTTCCTACCCCCACCACCCAGGAGAAGTCGGCTTCCAGGATTTGGGCTTTTCTCCCCAAGGGCTAATGGAGCGGCGTCCTGCTTCCAAAGCGGTTTCGAGCCTGGCAGAGCCGTTCTCTGACACTGTCCTCACGCCGAGGGCAGCGGAAAAGCGTTCCCGGGTGTGGGGCTCGGCAGGGAGCGAGCCGCGTGGCACGGCGCACCCAATCGGTTTACAGCCTGCCGTTAATAGAGGCCATCAATCGTGGCCAAGTGCATCTGGCCTGCCGGCTGGGCCCTAAAACAGAGGCCGCCTTCTCCTTCGGTCCCCCCAGGGCCTGAAAAGCAGTCCCAGGAAGGAAGCTGGAACACGTGCTCCCGCCGTGTGGCACGCGCACACACAGCTGGGGTCTCCCTCTTGGCAGTGGGCTCCCCCAAACGCCCCGCCCTGAGTAGAATGTCTGACACGGTGGCTGGCACACATTAGGTGCTTACCGCATACTTTAGAAAGGAGTCTGGTATTTGGGAGGCTTTGGCCCCAAACGTCAGGAGAGAGGCAGGGAGAGCTTCTGGGGGTTTCAGCCACCGACTGGACGGCACATACCCCATGGCAGGAGAGGCGTCCACTTAGCGCGAGGCAGATCCTTCCCTGCAAAGGGACAGTGGGGTGGAGGCCCCGGCCGGGTCAGTGGGCTCAAGATGTGAGCTTCACGGTTCAGAGCTTGCTTCTCTTTCCATGGCGCCGGGGGCCTGCATGGCTCTGGGTCCTGGACATCTGTAACGCCTCTTGGATACATTAGGGTCAAGAGCAGGGCTCAGGTGGACCGGACTTCCAGGCCTCCCGACAGAGTCCTGGATAGTCCAACGCAGAGGGACTAGGAAGGCCAGCCATCCTGTTCCAGAATGTTCTACTCCAGTTAGATGGTGTGCTACACCAGACACTGAGCCATCAGGGCCCCTTAAGTTCTAAATCAGAGGAAGTCTCTGCTATTTTTTTTTTGCCAACTATTTATTTTAACGCTCAAGCCTAGAATAAGAGCAAATGAACATAAATTAGGGGAAAGGATTGACTAACTGGACTGACTCTCCAGCCCCCATGTGTATGGACTTAGCCCAGACCAGCCACTCTGCTACATATTATTCAAATATCATCTCACAATTCCCAACAACCCTGCAAAGCAGGTGTTATTTGATCCTCATTTTGCAAGTGCAGAAACGAAGCTGGAGAGGGGTTCAATTATCTGATCTAAGTCCCGGAGCAGGAAGTGGCAGAGCTCGCTTTCACGCCTGGGCTGTCCGGCTCCAGGGGCCATGTTTCAATCACCCAGAGAGGACGGGCCTGGAGAGAAGCTTCCAGCAGGTGGTTGTCAGACTCAGACCTCTCCCAGAGGTCCCCCCTCCAGCCGGGCATGGGGAGCCCTCCCTGGAGAGGGGAGGTGTGGGCGACCTCTCGGGGGGGACCCTTCGGACAGACAGTCCTCACGCTCTCCCTGGAGGATTCCTGGCTCTCTGACCTCACTTGCTTTTCTTTCTGCACCGTCCAGGCTGGCCCCAGCCTCCTGATGGCCGTCCGCTGTCATCACAGGCCCAGCAGAAGAGTGTGCCAGCCTCTGCGAGATTAGGGGTGATGACGGGCCTGGCAGCTGCCAGGGCACAGCATCACTTGACAGGCATCTCTATTTCACTGTCACGAAGGCCGAGCCTGGAGCCCTCTCCCAGCTCCTGCAGCCGCCCTGGCCTCCCTGTGACCCAGCCCATCTTGTGTCCATCCATCCGACCCTCCCCTCACAGCTGCGGTTTTTATACTTTCTGGCCAGAGCCTCTGAGCTATCCCTCGGTCATCCAGTGTCACCCCACACTGAGGGCCAGAGGGCTAAGAAGACCCCCACCTCTCCTCTGGAGGACACCCCCTCCTCCCTGCCCACCGAAAGCTCTTCTTAAAAATATCCATCCGAGGAGGTTCCCTGTTCCCCCCGCCCCGTTCCCTCAGTGGGGAGGTTTCCAGGAATTTGTTGCGGGTACACACAGAGATTTAAAGCATCCCATTCATGTAGCGCAGGGGTCTGCAGAGGGCCAGAGAGTGACTATTTTATCAGGCCACACAAGCCCCCTTGCCACCATGCGATTCTGCCGTTGCAACACAAAAACAGCCTTAGAAGATATGTAAGTGAAAGGGCGAGACTGTTTCCAATAAAACCTTATTTACAAAATCAGGGACTTCCCTGGTGGTCCAGTGGGTAAAACTCCGCGCTCCCAGTGCAGGGGGCCCAGGTTCAATCCCTGGTCAGGGAACTAGATCCTGCGCGCCGCAACTGAGAGCCCCCCACATGCGGCAACTAAAAGATTCCGCACGTGGCAACTAAGACCCGGCGCAGCCAAACTAATAAATAAAATATTTTAAAAAAACCCAAAAACCAGACTGCCCCAGATTTGCCCTGGGGGCCAGAGTTGCCAAGCCTGTGATAGACAGCAGTTTAGGGGAGTGGCCTGGCTGGGGCACACCCTGCACAGCTGGGGCGCCTGCCTCCCCCACCCCGCAGAGATCCTGAGCAGACAGAGGCCTTTGGGAAGCACTGACCAGGGTCGGGGCTGCGGTCACGGAAGCATTCCCGGAATGGGGCCCCAAGGCGCTGACCGCTGGAATGAGTCCTCGTGACCCGGGCAGACAGCCTTTGCCCTAAGGGAGGAGGCCCCCAGCCTTATCGTTGGCTGACACCCTCTTGTGCTGCTGGACTGATGCGCTTGGAAGAAAACCCCAAGCCAATGCTCCTGAGGTCGCGTGTGGCTGGTGAGGTGCTTCCTGTCTGCGAAGTCTTTGGTGGGGAGAGGCCCAAAGGAATTCTCTCAGACAGAATGATTTCATTTCCTCTGGGGCATCTCTGTCCTTTCTACCCCGAGGCCCCTGCATATGCAGTTCTCTCTCCCGGAACAATTTTCCTCCATCCTCTGTGCTTAGGTAAGTCCCGCTCTTCCTGTCACTTTCTCCAGGAAGCCTCCTCAGCTTGTTGAGCCCTGACAATCCTGTCGCGCTTCGTTGTAATCACGTGCTTGCCTGGATCCTCGGCTAGAACATGAGTCAGACTGAAAACCCTGAAGGCAGGACCCCAGCTCCCACCGGCACACAGCAGCTGTTCAACAAATACCTATGCAGTGAATACCTGAATCTCACCCACGTCACTGGGCAGAGCTTTCCCGTAGCTATTGTGGGAATAAATGTGTCTGTCACATCCTCTTTAAACAAGAAGTTTGAGGGTGAAACAGGAGGGAAGGGGGCAGGGCACAACCTCTGAAAGAATGGTTGACATAGCCTGAGGACATGACATAAACTGATTAGAAACCTTTGAAAGAATGACATAGCCCAAGAACATGACATAAACTGATTAGAAACCTTTGAAAGAATGACATAGCCCGAGGACATGACATAAACTGGTTAGAGACCTTTGGGTCCAAGATGGTGGTCAGTCGACTTCCACTACACCGTGAGCCTCAGGATACGCTCAGTGTAACACATCAGTAAGCTGAATGACACACCCACAGGTGCCATGACAGTTCCAAGGCCGACCAGAAGGATCAAAAAATGGGCGGTGGTCCAATTCCTGGAAGTCCCCGCCCCTTCCTGAAATAGCTATAATACTCCTCCCCCTCATTAGCCTATGAAATTACCCACCCCTATAAAAGCTGACAGCCCCACACCCTGGTGCCTTTCTCACCTTCTGAGATGGCCAACTCTCTCTGTGGAGTGTGTTTCTCTCTAAATAAATCCACTTCTTATCTATCACTTTGTCTCTCACTGAATTCTTTCTGTGATGAGACATCAAGAACCTGAGCTTCGGGCTTCCACAGTGGTTCAGAATCCACCTGCCAATGCAGGGGACACAGGTTCGAGCCCTGGTCTGGAAAGATCCCACACGCCGCGGAGCAACTAAGCCCGTGCGCCACAACTACTGAGCCTGCG
>NW_021146641.1:20569-25000 GCF_002837175.3 Physeter macrocephalus
CTTCCCTGGTGGCGCAGCGGTTGAGAATCCGCCTGCCAGTGCAGGGGACACGGGTTCGAGCCCCGGTCCGGGAAGATCCCACATGCCGCGGAGCAGCTAAGCCCCTGCGCCACAACTACTGAGGCTGCGCTCTAGAGCCCATGAGCCACAACTACTGATCCCTTGTGCCACAACTACTGAGCCTGTGCTCAAGAGCCTGCGAGCCCGCACGCCACAACTACCGAAGCCTGCATGCCACAACTACTGAGCCTGCACTCTAGAGCCCGCGAGCCACAACCACTGAAGCCCGCGCGCCTAGAGCCTGTGCTCTGCAACAAGAGAAGCCACCGCAGTGAGAAGCCCGCGCACCCAAAAATAAATTCATTAATTAAAAAAATAAAGAGTCAAGCTAGACCCCAGGAAAAACCTGATGAAGGAGAAGTGTGTGTTTATCCTGGGGCAGGGGGAGCCAGGAGACCCTGTTCCTTCAGTGCAATGAGATTATATCAGGCAGACGAAAGGGTGTAACGACCTCTCTGGAGGAGCTGGGTGGACAGAGGCCCGCGGGGTAGAGGAGGGCAGAGTGCCCGCGGGGCTCTGGTGAAGAAGAGCCTGACTCCCCAGAGGCGAGGGAAGGAGGGAGGGGAGTCACTCTGGTCTCCGGAAGGCTCAGCTTGGACCATGGGCCAGGCGGTAGGGAGAAACACGAACCTCTGGAGTGGAGGCCCCGGGCCTGGAGAGGTAAGGGGGCCTCGCGGATGCCCAGGTCAGTCCGCTCTGATGTGAAGAGGAGCGTCAAGCAGCGGGGAGGAGGCCCTGGTCACTGCCCCACGGTGGGATGACTCAGCAGAGTACTGCCAGAGCCCCGGGCCAGGCCCGAGCTGGGTCACGGGCTTGCCCCCCCCCCCCACCGCCCCTGCTTCCCACACAGAGTACTTTACACATGTTCAAGGAGAGGCAGAAGGTGAAGTGGAAAGGCCTGGGCTTTGAAGTCACAAAAGTCAATTCTAAATCCCAGCCCCCCGACCCTTGAGCTGGGAAAATTAACTTCTTCCAACCCAAGTTTCCTCATCGGTACAATGGGACAAACTTGAAACAGGAGGGAAGGGGGCAGGGCACAACCTCTGAAAGAATGGTTGACATAGCCCGAGGACATGACGTAAACTGATTAGAAACCTTTGAAAGAATGACATAGCCCGAGGACATGACGTAAACTGATTAGAAACCTTTGAAAGAATGACATAGCCCGAGGACATGACATAAACTGATTAGAACCAAGTGGGTCCAAGATGGTGGTCAGTCGACTTCCACTACACCGTGAGCCTCAGGATACGCTCAGTGTAACACATCAGTAAGCTGAATGACACACCCACAGGTGCCATGACAGTTCCAAGGCCGACCAGAAGGATCAAAAAATGGGCGGTGGTCCAATTCCTGGAAGTCCCCGCCCCTTCCTGAAATAGCTATAATACTCCTCCCCCTCATTAGCCTATGAAATTACCCACCCCTATAAAAGCTGACAGCCCCACACCCTGGTGCCTTTCTCACCTTCTGAGATGGCCAACTCTCTCTGTGGAGTGTGTTTCTCTCTAAATAAATCCACTTCTTATCTATCACTTTGTCTCTCACTGAATTCTTTCTGTGATGAGACATCAAGAACCTGAGCTTCGGGCTTCCACAGTGGTTCAGAATCCACCTGCCAATGCAGGGGACACAGGTTCGAGCCCTGGTCTGGAAAGATCCCACACGCCGCGGAGCAACTAAGCCCGTGCGCCACAACTACTGAGCCTGCGCTCTAGGGCCTGCGAGCCACAACTGCTGAGCCCACGTGCTGCAACTACTGAAGCCTGCGCGCCTAGAGCCTGTGATCCACAACAAGAGAAGCCACCGCAATGAGAAGCCCGCGCACCGCAACAAAGAGTAGCCCCCGCTCGCCACAGCTAGAGGAAGCCCGCGCACAGCAACGAAGACCCAACACAGCCATAAATAAATAAATAAATTTAATAAAAAAAAGAGAGAGAGAGAACCTGAGCTTCATTAAGTCCTGAAACAAGGTGTGTGATCTCAGTTGGAAGACCACGGGTTTTGGCCGGGTTCGAGTCCCGGCCGCATGGGTTCAAGTCCCAATCTGGGTTTTGGCCGGGTTTGAGCCCTGGCATGTGGGTTCGAGTCCCAATCTGAGGTGCACAGTTTCAGCGGGGCAGAGGTCCTCTTACCCAAAAGACTGGGTTCACCTCTTGGTGGGTGTCGAGCCAAAAGACACAACCAGGCCAAAGACCAGGAGAAGGAAGGATTCATTGCTTGCGGCAAGTGAGGAAACCATGGGGAACTTTCCCAAAGCCGTGCCTCCCCAACTGTAAGACCGGGGAGGCTTTAAGCTAAGGGTACGTGTGTGTTCATGAAGGGGCCTGAGCAGGGGAGAAGTCGGCGTAGAATCAGGGCAAAGATCGACAGGGTCCGGGCTTCAGTTGACGGAAGTCACGGGGGTCACAGAAGGTCAACTTCTCCATCCCTGAGGTTCCCGTTGACCTGGTGGCTGAGCGTCAGGCTGATCTTCACCATCGACTCAGAGCTGCAGTCTTCACAACTGGTGTCTTGTCTTTGCTGTTGTTGCTTCTCTTGCCTGATAACAGTTGTTCTTTTGTTCCCTTGAGATCCTTGATTTCTGAGACCTGTTCAAGGGCGAGCACTGTGTCCAGGCTCGGATCACAAAGCGGCTCAGGCCAAACATGGCTCCTCTTCTGTCAGGAAAGCCCCGCCTGGTTCTCTCTCTGGGGGACCCCCCACCCTGTCTGCTTACAGTCCTTTCTGTGGTGACAGGACCAGCCTTTCCCTTTCAGCTCGCTTCCAGGAACTGACATCTGAACACAGGCCCGTCAACATCACCATCATCATTGCCCATCATAATCACCCGACCCTGGGTACCTGTCTTATTTCTAAAGGCTTTCCCAGGGAAGGGAATTCCAGCCTCTTACAAACTGGAAAGAGAAGTGGGAAGTTCTTCCCTGGGTCTAACCTAGCCATAGTAAAAGTCTGATTTTTCTTCTGGAAACACAAAACAACTCGTTTGCCTTACCTTGAAAATAGCATGTTATCAGCATGAAGGTGGTTCGTCCAGCCTCCCAGCCAGGGGCCCAGCTTCCCCCCTCTGGGCCCCTCCACCTGCTTTGACACGGGACCCAGCCTCCCGGTTGTAAACCGGGCAGATGCCTGCTGGGCGGGGCTGCTGGGGGATGGGGGCTGAGGGTTTGGAGCCCCAAGGAGAGTGCTCAGAGGGCTCCCTTGGCTGGTTCGTCTTCCCCAGTACATCAACGCCACCTCCAAACCGAGACACATCAAGGTCAACAAGGAGGGCATCGCAGCGTTGGACCTGGAGCTGGATCTCAAGAGTTCTGAGAACAAGCTTTACCTGTATAAGGTGAGGCTGGAGGGGCCATCGAGGGCGGGCTCTTGGCAGGGATGCTGCTGGTCCCTGGGGGGAGGAACTGTGCGACCGACCGAGTACACAGGTGATGAGCCCCGCCGCCCGTGGAGTTCCTGCTTTGCTTGGGGTCAGCTCAAACCCTGGTGAAGACGGTCCAGGGAGGCCTCTGACCTCTCACCGAGCGACCGGGCTTTCCAGCCAGGGCACGGGGTCAAAAGAGGGTTCTGAGAAGTGCACCCCTCTCCTCTGAGCTCTCTCTCCAGACACATCGCTGCAAGGACTCCAGGAGTGATTACACATCAGCCAGGTGGTAGTAGGGTCGGTGTCTGGAGAGGGGCGCTGTGGGTGGCGGCAGCAAAGCGTCACACTGTCCTGTGGTCAGACTCCTGGCTCCACCAGTTCCTGGCCGTGTGACCGCGGGAAAGGTGCTTCCTTTCTCTGTGCCTTGGTTGCCTCATTTGTGACACGAGGATGACGCAGGACTTGTCTCCTGGCGTGTTGAAATGATCAAGGAGATAGTGCGTGGTTTGCTTCTCTGCTCATCTCCCCCTGGCTACCCTGTTCTTGCTTGCTCCGCTCCCCCCCACCCCCGGCTCACCCCCGTTCCTTTGCTCCCTGCTCCTCTGTCTGCCGTGCTCTGCCCCCATCCACACGGCTAACTGCTGCCCCCCAGTGACTCCCCCGGCCCCCCCGTGTAGTGCCGTGTGTCCCCAGCCCCATCCGGCTCCTGGACCCACGTACTCCTTTCTCTCCCCGCCCCCGACCCCAGTTCTATCTCTTTCTAACAAACATTATATCATTCGCTCATTTATGATGCTTATTATTTCTCTGTCTCCCCGTAGAACTTTAGTTGCCTGGGGGCAGGAATCTTTGTTTTATTCACTGATGTGTCCGTGTACCTAAAACAGTGCCTGGCACACATCAGGCGGCTAAGTGTTAGCTACGGTTAATACGGATCTTCCTCGACCTATGATGGGGTTACGTCCCGATAAGCCCCTTGTAAGTTGAAAATATCGTACGACGAAAAT
>NW_021146642.1:0-2157 GCF_002837175.3 Physeter macrocephalus
GGACATCCTTCCCACCCTGAAGCCAGAATAAGGTTGGGGGCACAATCGTCTACATCCGATGGATTGTCACTGGCTCCTGTCTGACTGGATGGTACGTGGGTGTCGGGGAGAAGGGCCATCTGATACAGGCAATCATGAGACCTGGGCTCAAGTCCCAGCTGTACTACTGACCTTGGGCAAGTCACTAATTTTCTGGGCCTCAGTTTTCCCAACTGTAAATTAAGGAGAAGAACCCTCGCCCACTCCCTTACAGGGCACAAAATATGGCATAAGGCAGGTAAAAGTGCCTTGGCGAACACTAGTAAAGAGAAGCTGAGCTACCATCCCCAGGGAATTCTCTGGGCCCCAAGGTGCCCACTGCAGGTGCAGAGGCCCTACCATCATCCAGTGTGTGGACCAGTGCTGGGGTGGAGGTGCGGCTGGCCCCCAGCTGCGAGTAAGCCACCACGTAGAACTCGTAGTCTGTGTTGGGTTCCAGGTCCCGAACCTGTAGCTCAGTGGTGTCATTGTTCACTGCAAACTGGTATTCCACGTTGTCCACGCCTGAGTGGGTTAGGGTTAGAGGACAAACGGTCTGTCACAGGGCAACCCCCGAGGGCTTGCCAGCTGAAAGCTGTCTAGGGATCCTTCATATTGTCCCAGTCCCTAGAATAGCCTCTTTCTTTCTTTTTTTTTTTTTTGTGGTAAGCGGGCCTCTCACTGTTGTGGCCTCTCCCGTTGCGGAGCAGAGGCTCCGGACGCGCAGGCCCCGCGGCCATGGCCCACGGGCCCGGCCCCTCCGCAGCACGCGGGATCCTCCCGGACCGGGGCACGAACCCACGTCCCCTGCATCGGCAGGCGGACTCGCAACCACTGCACCACCAGGGAAGCCCCTAGAATAGCCTCTTTATAGCTAAATCATTCCAGATAATCTCGGTGGGAGAGTATAAACTCCCCTGACTTCTAGTCCCACTGTATTAATTCCTCCACTGTTTAGGAAGTCTCTTCTAGCCTCTAACTGAAGTGACTCCTGCTGCAATTAACAGCTGGCTCCAGGAATGCCAAGCCATTTTCCCTGCGAGGAGAAGCATCCTCTCCCTCCTCTCATAACAAACTGTGCCTGAGGGAGAAATGTACTAACCCATTTCTACACAGGTCTCTCCTGTGGCCTCCCACCCCATCCCGTTCTATCTTATCCCCAAAGGCAGCCCTTCAATCATCCAGCCTGTGCCGCGCCCCTCCCCCCCCCACCAGAGCCCCCGCGTAGGTCTCTGCTGGGGCCTCTTAGCCCCGGGGAGACTTACCCCGTGCCTTCTGGTAGTGGAGGGAGAAGCCGATGATCTGCTCGCTGTGCAGCTCGGGCCGCTCCCAGGCCACCAGAACGGCGGAGCTGCTCAGCGGGATGGCGGTGACCCGCGTGGGGGCGCTGGGCAGCCCCTCGCGCACCACTACAGCCAGAGGCGCGGCGGCGCACGCTGTGCCCGCGCCATTCTCGGCCACGCACTGGTAGTAGCCGGCGTCCTGCAGGCCGATCTGCGTGATGACCAGGCTGCCGCCGCCGCCCTGCACCTTGACGCGCCCGTTGGGCCGCAGCGGCTCTCCGTCGTGCAGCCAGCGCAGCGTGGGCCGCGGCTCCCCGGACGCGCGGCACACGAAGCGCGCGGTGCTCGCCCGCGTCCGCGACAGCGCCTCCGGCGCCTGCGAGATGACAGGGGCGGCTGGGGGAGGGGAGGGGGACGCTGACCGCGCGCTCCGGCCACTAGGGGCCCTGGCTCCCGCCTCCCAATACCCGACGGACTCCCGCATCCCCTCCACTCATTCTAACCTCTTCCTGACTCACCCGCCCCCCCCAAATACCCTCGGCAGTGCAGCTCTAGCTCTCTTCCGCCTTTTACCCCAGCCCCACACTGACCATTCTCTTTCTCTCTCCGAGTTGTCCCCAGGCCTCCTCGGCCTCCCCTAAATACCCTGGTTCCTCCTGGATCTAACCCTGCTCCCGCACTTACCATTTCCTTCTCCCCTACCTCCCAGTATCCCTTACCTATCAGATTTACCCCTCTGCCAGCCCTGAGCAACCCTGCCCCCAGTTTTCTCCACCCAGACCACTCCATCTCCCCCCAGTAACCTCAGTCCCACCCCTCCCCACATTACCTGGGTCCCACCCAGACCACCCCTCCC
>NW_021146642.1:2438-25000 GCF_002837175.3 Physeter macrocephalus
CCCCGCCCTATCCCTTTTTCATCCTCCAGCACCGCCCCTCAGTCCCTCTGACACACCCACTAGCCCCTTTACCCCCCTCCCCTCTCCTCCCGGCCTCGCCCTAGCTAACCCGCCCCAGTGGGGTCTCCCCCACATCCACTCCGCGGTCCTTCGCCCTCCCTCACCCTCCTCCCCTCCTCACCCAGCACGCGGAGCTCTGCGGCTGCGGTTGCGAAGTCGCGCGTGCGGGGCTTGTTAGCTCGGCAGACGTAGACGCCGGAGTGCCGGGGCTGCGCGCTGGTGATTAGTAAATTGGTGCGGCCCAGGACGATGACATCGGTGGAGATGGGCTTCCCATCTGCGGGAGGAGGGAGAGCGCTGGAGGGGGGAGCGGAGGGCTGCCCCTCCATCCACTCTCCGGACCTCGGGAGACCCTCTACACCCGGGTTAAGAGGACACAACAGTCTCTGGCTGGGATCTCAGTTCCTCCACTTGCTAGACCGATGACTTCCTCTGAGCCCTTAGTGTCTCTGTCTGTAAAATGGGGAGATGGTCCCTCGCCGGAAGGGCTGCTCTGAGAGTGTAACGAATAAAGTCTGTGGGACTGGCTGGCACAATGCAGGCACATAAGAGGTGCTCGGTACACCAGTCAGTTATTACTATTACCATTATTATTAAATTCATTTCTCTCAAGAAGGACACTCCTCCCATATGGTCTTAGCCCAGTGCTATGATGAACATACAGCTGGAAAGGTCTGGACCAGAACCAAAGATCTGAATCTGTGCAGACTTTTATCTTGATGTGAAGTGAAAACCATTTTAAAAGCCCTTCCCTTATGGACCTGAACAGAAAATCCAGGGAAGAAATGCAAATGGTCAATAAACAAAAAAGTGTTCAACTTCACAAAATCAAAGAAATGCACATCAAAACACAGATGTTCATTTTCACCCATCAAATTGGGAAAGTTTTTTAAAATAGTATGTTGCAATGCCCGAGAAAGGGTAAATGCTGATAGGGCCAACAGGAGCTCCACCTTGACCTTGAAGCCAGGATTCCACTTGTGGGCACTCTGTGGTGGGGAGCTGTGAACGGGGCTGATCACAGCAGTGTTAACTGTAATAGTGGACAACTGGAAAGGACTTAAAAATTCAATAGCAGGAACTAGCAACTTAAATTATGGCGACATTCAAATGATGGACTATCATAGTTATTAAAATTATTTTCGAAAAAGTTTTAAAGATGGGGAGCTGTTTATGATATACTGTTGAATGAAAATAGGACTTGGAATTGTAAGTATAGCATGCTTTCAATTTTGGGGAAAGATGTACATGTGCATAGAAAAAAAGCTGGAAGAAAATATGCTCATATGTTAACAATTTTAATCTCCGAGTGGTGGGATGTTTTCTGTTTCTCCTTTTCCCTAGTTTTCTACAATGAATACATACAACTTTTGCCATCAGAAGAAAACAAAACAAAACAAAAAAGCGATGCCCCTCCCCTGACTTAGTGGAGTAAGTTCCTAGAAAAGGAACAGTGCCCAGGGGCAGGAATGAAGTCCATTTCCAGCTTCTCTCTTCCCAGTCTCTGTCCAGGAATGCTATTAGCAGAGTTTCTCCAAGTGAGATCCCAGAGCCACAGGTGTCAGGACCCTCTGGGACAGCAATTCTCAAATCCTTACTGTGTACACAAATCACAGAATCTCAGGAGACCTTGTTAAGATGCAGAGGCCTAGGGCACCCCAGATTCTGCATTTCTAACTATGCCCAGGAGGTAAGTCCAAAGACCACACTTTCTGTAGAAGGACCTCGGACACTTGTTAAGCATTAAAAATCCTGCGTCATGACTCTCCAGGCATAAATGGAGGGAATCCGCAGTTTTAAGACGCTCCCTGGAATTGGGATTGACATATAGTACACACTACTATATATAAAATAGACAACTAATAAGGACCTATTGTATAGCACAGGGAACTCTATCTAATACTCTGTAATGACTTATATGGGAAGAGAACCTAAAAAAGAGTGGCTATATGTATATGTATAACTGATTTACTTTGCTGTACACTTGAAACTAACACAACATTGTAAATCAACTAAACTCCAATAAAAATTTTTTTAAAAAATTAAAAACTAAAAAAAAAAAAAAGCAGCTCCCTGGGTCATCTTAATGCCTGGTCAGGATTTGAGAAACACTGATAATAGAACTTCTGGGTGACACCACAGGCTTACTGCAATAACAGTATGAGGGTCCTGCTGGCCCCAGGATCCCCCTAACTAGGCAAGTGTCACAAGTCCAAGGAGGCCAGGCAGGTCAGGGAGGCACAGATACCAGCACTGTTCTTTCGCAACAGCTCGGTGGGGGTATGTAGTCATTTGGGTTATTATTTTTCTTTAAACTCTATGTATTCATCACAATATAGTCTTGAATGTGAGATACAAACTTACAAAAAGGAGGCAGTGTGGGGTCGTATACTGAACCAGGGGAAAAAGGGTAAAAAGGGCTGGGTTTGGGACTTTCTGGTGGTCCAGTGGGTAAGATTCTGAGCTCCCAATGCAGAGGGCCCAGATTCGATCCCTGATCGGGGAACTAGATCCCACATGCCACAACTAAAAGATTCTGTATGCCGCAACAAAGATGCCGCGTGCCGCAACTAAGACCCAGCGCAGCCAAATAAATAAATAATAAAAAAAAAGAGCTGGGTTTAAGACTTACTTCTGCCATCAATTTGGCACAAGTCACTTCTTATCTCAAATGGAAACAAAAATAATCCTTGCTTTTCTTCCATACAGGGCTGTAAGGGGTGGTGTACCAGAAAGAGAACAGGCTCTAAAGTTTGGGTCCTGGCTTTCCACCTTCCTCTCTGAGCCTCAGGTTCCTCATCTGCCCATTGGGAATAATAGCCCTGGCCCCTACCCTCCTCCAAGGGCTCCAGCAGGAGAGTAGGTTGCATGCTCAGTAGACTGCAAGGTGACGTTTGGCTGGCACCCTCATTACCCTGATAGCATCGATAGCATCTCCTGTAACGCATTCCCACCTGGCACTCATCACTTGCTGCCTGATACTGTCAAGCATCTCGTCATGGATGTGTGCTTATCTCCCTCGCACAGACTGTGAGTTCAGAGGGCAATGCCCCCCCCCTTTTTATTCACTGTGCCCAGCATGAAGCCAGGCACACAAAGGCGGCAGCACACTGGGTGGAACAGGAGGTGCTGTGTAGTTAAACAGACCAGCAGAGGGTCCAAGTTCCACCTGACTCGCTGGCCCCTTTCCAGCTCTCACACATTCACTGTTGTGAGGACTGGAAACATAACGTGGAAAACCGAGCCCAGTGCCCCACCCCCCAAGTAAGGTCTCAAGAGTGATTTTGTGAGTGGCAGACTTAGCACGCTTCGTAAAGGAAACTTGCTACACGGATTGATGATTAATTTTGTCCAGGCTCCCTACCCACACTCAGCCCTGGGACAGGAGTTAGTTCCTACCACACCAAAGGTCGGTGACCACTGCATGGTCACCCTTATAGCTCCTTGACTTGGGAATGCGTGAGATGCCACACCCTTTCTCTCCCATGCCCTCAGGTCCCCTCCCTCCACTTACCCTGTCGGACCCAGGACACGAAAGGGGTGGGGTCAGCAGAGGCCACACACTCCATCACCACACTCTGGCCAGACACCACGGTGGTGTTCTCTGGGGCTGCCACAATGACCACGTCCTGCCCCCCGATGGATGCCAGGGACCCTGGAGAGAGGGCAGGCCAGCAGGCAGCATTACCATCAGGCGTCTTCACATGCAGCACCTCACCTGATGTTCACAGTCACCTGGTGAGGCAGGTGGGGCAGGAGCAGCCAGGGTTCCATCTGACAGATGGGAAAGCAGCTGCGCAGTTCAGCAGAGCTGGGACTGGAACTCAGAGCTCTTTCTCTGGGAGCCAGGAGAGGAATAACCGGACCTCCGACACACCACCCCCATTCTTCCCTGTCAGACTGAACCCACCCTCCAGGCAGAGAACCAGCAGGGTCAAGAGTACACTTGGAAACAACTATACCCCAATTTAAAAAAAAAAAGAAAAAAAAAGAGTAGACTTGGAGTCTGGACTTGGAGTCAACAGTTATAGTTTCTAGTTCTAGCAAGTCCTTTCTCCAGAGCACCTCGATCCCCACGTGGGAAAGGCAGGGGATGGGTTCGAGTTTCTGCCAGCCTGGCAGCCCCCTGAGCACTAATTCTCTGCCAAGTTCTCAGTGTGACCCTGGGTCCCTGGGTCAACATGGTGAATACCCGATTTGTCCAGCAGGTGGAGGCAGAGACCCCGGGCACGGGAGGGAGAGCGAACCAGACTCAGCGCGTCAGCTAAGCCCTAGGAAGCAGGGTAGGAGTGGAGGTGTAGGGGATGAGGAGGGGGATGGGAAGAGATGAACGGAGGGGCGGGGGTCGAGGGGAGATGCCATGGCAAAGGGAGGCAAGGGAGAGGCCCTTGTGGGAGGCCCGGAGTGAGATCTACTGAGCACCTGCTAGGCACCAGGCACCTCCCAATCTTATCTCAGCGATTCTCACCACCTCCCTGAGCTGGACATTTGATAAGGAACCCAGGGTCACGCAGATGGTGAGTAGAGAAGGCAGGATTCAAACCAGGTCGTTCTGACCCCAAAGCCTGCGTCCTTCCTACTGCATCACGCTGGGACGGGAGATTTTCCGAGAAATGGAGAGAACATGAGCCCCAGACCATCAGGAGCCAGCTGCCCAGCAAGCAGCAGAAGGGTGAATCCCCTTCAGGGCACACAGAGGGCCGGGGACCAGGGCTTCAGGGCACCGACCCTCCTCCACAGACGCCTCACCTCCCCACCCCTGGACGCTCCACCCAACTCAAGAGAACACAGAGCCTCACAGGAAGAGAGCCCTGAACTGGGAGTCTTGGGTTTCTGCCCCAGTTCTATCTCTGACTTGCTGGGTGGCACTGCCTTCTCTGGGATTTATCGCCTAGCCAGTCACTTATTTGAAGGCAGGCCTTGGACTACTTGAGGCCCCTCCCAGCTCCAAAATGGCCGACTCCAGAAACCCCCAGGTTTCCGCACCCAGCCAGCCCCCTTACCTCTGTGGGCCACGCGGAGGAGGGCCTCGTGGCTGAAGCGCTGGTTTGCTGAGTTGGTGGCCATGCAGCGGTAGGAGCCTGCATCACCTTCCTGAACGTCCAGGATCTGGAGGACCCCATTGGGAAGGGTGATGAGCCTTGGGAAGAGAGAGAGGGCACCTGTGAGGTGGGCAGGAGCTCCTCAGGGAGGGGTAGCACACCCATACAGTCCTGGACCCACCTTCCCCTCTGGCCTGAAATACCTAGAGCAGTTCACTTTCAAGCTTCACTCATAATAAAAGAAATGCAAATTAAAACTACAAGATACCATTTTCACCTATCACATTAGCAAAGGTCAAAAGTTTTCTTTTTAATTAATTAATTAATTTATTGGCTGCGTTGGGTCTTCGTTGCTGTGCCCCTGCTTTCTCTAGTTGCAGCGAGCGGGGGCTACTCTTCATTGCGGTGCACAGGCTTCTCATTGCAGTGGCTTCTCTTGTTGCGGAGCACAGGCTCTAGGCGTGTGGGCTTCAGTAGTTGTAGCATGCGGGCTCAGTAGTTGTGGTTCGTGGGCTCTAGAACACAGGTTCAGTAGTTTTGGCACACGGGTTCAGTTGCTCCGCAGCATGTGGGATCTTCCCGGACCAGGGCTTGAACCCATGTCCCCTACATTGGCAGGCGGATTCTTAAACACTGCACCACCAGGGAAGTGCCAAAGGTAAAAAGGTTTTGTTTTTGTTTTTTTAATTTTCTTTTTGTTTTTTGGGCCACATAGGTTGTCTAATCAAAAGGTTTAATAGGGCTTCCCTGGTGGCGCAGTGGTTGAGAGTCCGCCTGCCGATGCAGGGGACACGGGTTCGTGCCCCGGTCCGGGAAGATCCCACATGCTGCGGAGCGGCTGGGCCCGTGAGCCATGGCCGCTGAGCCTGCGCATCCAGAGCCTGCGCTCTGCAACGGGAGAGGCCACAACAGTGAGAGGCCCGCAAAAAAAAAAAAAAAAAGTTTAATAACACCCTTTGTGGATGAGGGAATGGGGAAAGGCGCTCCTGTCCTGTTGGTGGTCATGCCAAATCAATACACCCTCTTTCAAGAGCAAGCTGGTGATATCTTATGATCAAACCTGCATGTGCCTTTTGAACCAGCAACATCACTTCAAGGACTTCATCCCACAGATATTTTCGTACATGTACACAAAAACGTATGTCTAACGATATTCACTCCAGCCCTGTCTGTAATAGCAAAAGACTGGCAACAGTCCAAATGTCCATCTGTAGGGTGGGAACTAGCTAAATCGGTCTGGGTACATTCACACAATGGAATGCTAGGCAGCTGTTAAAAGGAGACAGTTCCACGTGTACTGCTATAAGACCATCTCCAAAATACGTATGGTACAGAACAGTGTGTGTGTGACGCGCACACTTATATGCTTTTGCACTGAATGTCCCTGGTAATAGTGGCTATCTCTGGGGAGGGGACCTGGGATCCTGGGACCTGTCAGTGGGAGATTTAATTTTCATTAAATAACCTTCTGTATAGTTTGAATTTGTTTACCCCCTGCCTGTATTACCTCCTCTCTCCCTGATAAAATCCCTTCTATTCACACTATCTCATCTGAACCTCGAAACAAGCCCAAGGGATAGAGGGGATCACAGCCTTCATTTTAATGGTGACAAAACTAAGTCTTGGAGGGAGTAGGGTATTTTCCCAGGGTCTCACAGCTCGAGCAGAGTTAAAACTGGAACCTAGGTCTTCTGGTGCCACATCCCACGTTCTTCTCACTTGCTTGTCTCAGCAGCCATTAGATGGCTGAGAATGCCAGTGGAAGGGACGTGGTCTCCAGCAAGTCCCAGTCAACACGTACACTACTGAGGAGGGGCAGGATGGATGAGAGTGGTGTTCTCTGCCCTTTTGGTGAGGGTTGGAAAGCAGTTTGGGCTAGAAGGGCCCAGAGACCTTGCTTGAGAGACAGTGCAATCCCAGGCAGGGGAGTGCCCATGGGAGCCAGGGTGGTGGGAAGCAGAAGGGGCTCTGGCCCAAGCAGGGAGGGAGTGGGTCTTCCTGAATCCTCTAGCTGTGATCCCTGCAGGGTCAGCTCGAGGGTGAGAGCTCTAATTTCTCACTAGAGCAAGTGGCCTATGGATGTAGGCTAGGTCAAGGTCAGGGAGGGAATGGGGCAGCTGTGTACCTGGTGAAGATCCCTTGGTTCGTGGGGAAAGCAGGGTATGAGAAAAATCTAAACACAGGAGAAAAGAACTAGCTCCAGGGTGTTGGGAGAGAATTCTGGCCATGAGCCTAGAAATCTGCTGTGGCCCAAAGACTTAGAGAAAAAACATAAACCTGCATCACTCCTTCCCTCAGCCCACAGGCAAACCCACCTCTTCCCCAGAGTCTTACCCTCAGTTCCAAGAGCTGCCCACATCAGTGCTGGGACCCACAGGGGAGAGGGGACCAGAAGGGACAGGGTGGTTGGAGAGAAAATCTTGGGCCAGGACCCAGCCTGCTGCCATGGAAAATTTGATGGGAAATGACAAGTGGGGAAGGACAAGCAGGACCCATCTCAGAAACAAGGCCCCCATCCCCATCCAGATCTCCTTCACCTAATATTCTCTGCCTCTAAGACCCTTCCTCCTTCCTCAGTCTGCATAGCTGTTGTCAGCAGGATTCATGCCAGGAGCTGCCCACACTTCCTAACCCCAAAGTTTCTCACTCTTTCCAGGGAAATTGTGCTCCAGGTATCCAAGAGCTAATACCTCCTTTGACAAGTAACATTGCCTTAATTATGTGTGTTGAATGAATGAATGTGGGTGTGGTGCTAGAGCCAACACAAGTGAAATGGAACCACTTTTAGTGTTCATTTAAAATCTCTTCTGCTTTGTTAAAATGTGTTTTAAAAAGCTCTGTCCTTGGAAGAACGTCCAAGACATATTGGTTAGTGGGGGGAAAGAATTCACAAATCAGTGTTTATGAAGCAATTCTATTTTTGGAAAATAGATAAATGATATGCTAGGATGTGCACGGAAAAAGTCAAGGGTGGTAAAGCTCACGTCATTCGTGGAGGTTTTCTCTGGGAGTGGGGTTACTGTGGGGCTCTTTTTTGTTGCGTTTTTAAATTTCTTGGTTACAGTGAACATTTATTAGTTTGGAAATATAAAACTTAAAAAAATTTAAATGGAAAAAAGCATGTGCCCTTGTACACTTTGTTTTGTAACTCCTGGCTCTAATATAAAAGCAGCTGTGACATAGAGGAGAGAATTGACTCCAACATATGTGATTTTTAGCAAGTGACATCACATGTCCAGGCCTCAGGTTTCTCATCTGAAAAATGGGTTTCATAATTCCTGCCTACTTCACAACCCCGACCCTGTTAATGTGTCATAAGCTCTCATTAGATAATGGTAACAGCTATCTGTGCTCAGTTTGTAGGTGACTTTTTTCCCTTTAAGTTAGTATGTTTTATCATTTTAAAATGAATTCAAATTTCAAATAAAACAGACGAGCTACTTATAGAATGAAAAGCAACCTCTAGCTAAAAGAAAGGGACCATTCTCTTTCCAAGCCTGAGCCTCAGCCTGCTGCCCGTACCCACAAAAGGCCACTTGGACCCAGGGACTCAGGAACAGAGGAGAAATGACAGCTGCTCTGAATTTCCTGAGGGCCAAGGAGCCTCCACCCTGAGACGTTCAGAGATCCACCCAGGGAAAAGGGACACTAGCCGAGGGTCACGTGAGGCTGACAGACACGATGGACCCTAGGAGATGGGTAGGACTAGGGAGCCTGCAGTAATTAAATCCATTAGTGCCATGGTTTTAAAGTGTGAGTGAATGGTGATAACAAAATGATTTCAAGTGGATCTAGGTTTTTATTCCAGTGGTTATATATTTATTTTTATGGCTACCTTCTATTTAAGGTCAGTGCTGCTGGTTTTCCATTTTATTGCAGTGAGATAATGTTCCTTTTTAGTATGTGTTAAAGTTACAAAAGAGAGAGTTGATTTGAAGAAATGTATTAAGTGTTGTATAAATGGTTGAGGGATGGCCAAAAATATGACAGGGGTTTGTGAATGCCTGTGATCTGGGAAACATTGCTCTCATTGATTACTGGTTCCCGTGGAAGAAAAATTATCCCCTATCATTAGAAATTTGTATAAGTATTAGGGAATTGCCTCAGGGTCTAGTGTTTACCATCAGTTCCCAAAATATGCACATAGACCCTGACAGAGTGTGCTTATTAACTGCACATGTGCACAGCCTACACCAAGGCATATGGTCTCCTTCAAATCACTGGGTTGAGTTTATGAATAGCATATTTCTATGTGAACTCTATCTGGGTATGTGTAAAAATACATACCTTGGGCATAATCAAGTTGCTGTTTTAGATATTTCTTTATTCCCCCCCACACACAATGTGCTGGGACATGTGAGCCTGGCTTATTTATAGATGAGGATCACTTTTCAGAGGACTTGGGGGCAAACACTCCCAGAGGCCAGGAACTGGCAGCTCCAGCCTCCTGGGAGAGGCCTGAACTAGATGTTGGGAGGTGAGGGAACTCCTCTCTTTGCTGAGAAACTTTGGGGAAGTAACTTCTCTGCTCTGAGCACAGCTGGACCACTCCAACTCTAAGCCAGCCTACAACAGGAGTTTCTTCAGACCCTGTGGCTTCCCCACTCCAACCACCAAATCATCCACCCCAGGGCTCCGCTGTCAGATACTCTCAGCACTAGCTGTGTGACCTGGGGCAAGTGACTTCTGTCTCTGATCCTCAGTTCCCTCATTTAAGAATTCAGATAACAGTATCTACCATAGCCATACAGATAGACCTGGAAGGGGGTTCCTTATGTGTTAAGTGAAAGAAAGAAGCTGCAATATAACCCCAGTTTTGTTTTCTAAAAAAAGGTGATTGAACAAAAAGCCCAGTATGTACAATATGATCCAAAATTTTAAAGAGAATATTTATAAACATATAGGGGAAAAGTCCAGAGGACAGACATCAAAACTAACAGAGGCTTTCTATGGGTGATAAGAGGACGAGCCATTTTTGTTTCTTCTTTTTTGTTTATATGAATTTGAAAAATGCATCTAATAGGAATATAAACTAAAAGTAAATAGAGGAAAATATGAAAAATAAGGAACACTTACCTTGAAGGATGATGGGAAGGATTAAGTGAGAAAACACAGCTCTAATTAAGTGAAGCCTCTTGTGACTTTTAACGTGGGGAGAGTTTTCTGCTCTCTCCCACCCTCTCTGGGGGCTGTCCCAGGAGTAGACTCTCACTTGGTTCTCACCCAACAACTCTCTCACAGCGGTAAGAGGCTCCACATTTAAAAGGCATAGAGGGCTTCCCTGGTGGCGCGGTGGTTGAGAGTCCGCCTGCCGATGCAGGGGATACGGGTTCGTGCCCCGGTCCGGGAAGATCCCACATGCCGCGGAGCGGCTGGGCCCGTGAGCCATGGCCGCTGAGCCTGCGCGTCCGGAGCCTGTGCTCCGCAACGGCAGAGGCCACAGCAGTGAGAGGCCTGCCTACTGCAAAAAAAAAAAAAAAAACAAAAACGGCATAGAACTTGGGACTTCCCTGGTGGTCCAGTGATTAAGACTCTGTGCTCCCAATGCAGGGGGCACGGGTTCGATCCCTTAGGTCAGGAAACTAAGGTCCCACAAGCCATGCGGCGCGGCCAGAAAAAAAAAAAAAAAAAAAAGAGGCATAGAACTTAAAATGTCAGTGCTAGGAAGGCTGGGTTAGCATTCCCAAGGTCTCCTCCCTGGAATGCTCATTCCTAGGATGTTAACAGGGTTCCTGCAAGAGGGGCTCTGGGCAAATGAGTCTAGGAAGCATTTGGTTAAACAAGTTAAACAGGTTTCTCAGTACAGGGCTTCTCAGGGCCTTGTCAACTCCAAGAGGGAGATTTATATGCAGTTTCCTCATCTTATTTGACCGTGGAGTACTTTTTTTTTTTCAAGAATCATCTTTAGGGACTAACGTTCTAAAAAAGAACACACTTTGGAAACCATGATCTAATCCAACCCACTGGACCAGTGGGGCTGACTGATCACCAAAGTCAACAGGATCACTTATATCTTGACCTCTCACCCTTCCTCCTCGCTTACAACTGTTGCAGAGATGTGGCCTGGGGCTTTTCTATCTAGAAGTTTCTCTTACACTTTCACCCCTACCTAGACATGGGCAAAAGTCAGAGGAGCTGGGACAACTCAATACACTGAAGACAGGTTCGTTCCAGGGCAGGGAGATCTGGAAACCAGTGTTTCTGAGCCTAAGGAATCCCACCTCTGCTGGGAGAGGAGAGCGTGAGCTGGTAACTACAGCTAGAGAGATGCAGGGAGAGGACCGCAGCGTGGCTGGGAAAGGCCTTTGGAGCCACATTTCCAAAGGTGTAAGACTCCATGTGGTGGCAGCCGAGCCATGAGTTCAATTCCAAGACCACACATGCAAATGAGCCTCGTGCTTTCTGGACATGCTGTGTGTACATCTGGGCCTTCCCAGGAGGCCGCAGTAGGGATCAGGTCCTGGGTCTAGCCTCTGCTTCTCTTCTGCCCTAGAAACCCTTCCCTAGGATTGCTCCATTGCCTTTATGGGGAGAGAGGAGGGTGAAACAGGAAGGACCTCCACAACCTGGTTATCAGATGCTGCACCCCACTGAATGGAACTGAGAGAAGAAGAGAACTTATGCATCCAAGGTAGAAACTCCAGAGGAACCTGCAAAGGGAAACCCTCCCAGCAGCCTCTGGGTCCGGAACGAACAACAAACGTTCTGCCAATGACTCACCGTGTGGCCTTGGTTAAAGCACAGCTCTCCTCTGGCCCTTGGTCTCCTTCTCAATAAGGCAAGTGGTTGGACTACATATGCTCTGAAGGACTCGATAACTGCTCTCTACCCAAGCCCCGTAGCTTGGTGGGTGGCTTTCCTCCCAGGGAGCAAAAACTTCTGACCCAACTTCTCTTTGGGACCAGAAATGGGCTGAGCGTCAGGTGGTGGTTGGCTCCTAAGTCAATTTGGACAAACGGAGCCACCCCGACTCTAAGAAGCCCAGTTCCTGAGCACATCCCAGAGCCCTCCTTGGCTGCCCCCTGGGACCCACTCTCCTCTTTCTTGCCCACAGGACACTCACCGAGGCTCCTCAGGCACCGTCACCTGGTCCTTCTCCCAAGTAATGACAGGTGCTGGCAGCCCTTCGATGTGGCACTGAAACCGAGCGGTCCCGTTCTCCTCCACCGTCTGAGACTGCGGGTGCAGGGAGAAGCCTGCAAGTGCTGGGGATGACAGTGAGAAAACGCAGGGACAGGAGAGGAACACAAGAAAGGAGGCCACAGCAAGCAGAGACGGGAAACATACACACACACGGACACAGAGAGACACAGGTTGACAGAAACACATGCAAAAAGAATTCAGACCGACGGAGACACAGTTGGAAAGAGGCAGTCGGAGAATAAGAAGTGGTGATGACTGGTCAGATGCTGCAGGCAGAATGAATTCCAAAGTCTCCCTGCCTTACATCACCATATGGTTGGACTACAGTAAGATGTGCATTTCTTCTGGCCCCCAAATTGTTTCACGGTGATCTGTGCCTCCTGAGAACCCTCCAAGAATGAGTGAGCTGGACAACACAGCTCGGCTCTAAACACTCCACCTGCTATGGGGGTGGGGAGCACCTTTGTGCCCCTGACATGCTTACAAACCTCTCTGGCGGGCTTCCTGGAGGAGAGCACAAGTCTAGACTCTCAAACTCACAGGGAAGGAAAAGGAGGAGGGGCCGAAGAGCAGGGAAGAAGTGAGACTATTGAACAGTGAGGCAGACAATACCAGGAAGGGACCCACTGAGCAGGACAGGAGGCAGGGAAAGGGGGGCGTGGCTCAGGGACAAACCTTTGTGCAAGTATCTAACTGCAGACCCCACTGCCCACACCCCACATCTTATGGGCCTCAGCTCAGTCCAAGATGTAGCACTTACTGGCAAGCTTGACCACCGCAGCCTGGCTGGCCACCACTCCAGCGGGGCTGCGGGCCAGGCAGGAATAGCTGCCCTCAATGACCTCTGAAGCCCCAGGGTCAGTGCCGTCAGGAGCTGGCAGCTGGGACAGCCACAGGGAGCCATTGGGTAGCAGGCGAAGGTGGCTGTGCTCGGGCAGGACGCCTCCATCCTTGCTCCACGTGACGCTGGGGGGTTGTCCTGCAGTAGCCGCCCCCAGACCGCAGTCCAGCACCGTGGCTTGCTCTGGGCCCAGGATCACCTGCAGCGGCCCTGCTCCACAGCTCAGCGACACGGTCATCTTCCGGGGCAACGGCTGCTCCCCTGCGTAGAGGAGGGGGCACCAGGGTCATCAGTGTGTGTCCTCCTACATCCCACAGCCTCCAGGGCCCGAGTCACCCAGCCCGGGTCGAGGAGGGCAAAGCTCAGAGAAAGAGGTCTCACGGAGAGACCTGTGTCTGGATCCTGGCTCTGCCTCTGACTAACTGTGATCTTGGGCCAACGGCTGCACTTCGTTCCCATCCTTCCCCAGCTGCCCAGCTTCCTCATCCACAAAATAACACAGTTCTTAGCAAAAAAGTAGAAGCAACCCAAATGCCCGATCACCTGATGAATAGATAAATATATTACTCAGCCATCAAAAGAAATGAAGTACTGATACTTGCTACAACATGAATAAACCTTGAAAACTTTCCTCAAAGTGAAAGAAGTCAGTTACGAAATGCCACATATTGTATGATCTCATTTCTGTGAAATGTCCAGAATAGGCAAATCCATAGAGACAGAACATAGATTAATGGTTGCCAGGGACTGGGGAGAGGGAAGAATGAGGAGAGATGGCTAAGGGATGGAAGGTTTCTTTTTTAGGTGATGAAAATGTTCTAGAATTAGATAGTGGTGGTGGTTGCACAACCTTGTGAATATACTTAAAACCACTGATTTTTACACTTTAAACGGTGAATTTTGTGGTATGTGAATTGCGTCTCAATTTAAAAAGACATAGTCATTCCTTCCTCAGAGGGCTGTTGTGAGCACTCAATGAGATGCTGTGTGGTAAAGGAGTACAGCAGTGGCTGGCCTGGCACAGAACTGGGGCTCAGTAAAGTCATTCCCTCTCCTGGAATCCTACAGATTGTCCTGACCACTATTACCCAAACCACTTCTGCCGCAGTGACTGGAAGAGGTAAGCTCTCCTTCCTGCAGCTGATTCCCCCAAAGCCACGCAGCAAGCCAGTGCAGAACCCAGTCCCCTGACCTTCTCCAGATGCCCCAGAAGAGCCTGCAGCTCCAACACTGCCCTGGCCACAAAGGGAAGAGCAGGAGAACAATGGAGGAAGGGAATGCCGTCCCAGGGTCAAGGCAAAAACACACAAATGCCAATTTTATCATTTTAACCAACATCTCAGCAAGGCCCAGTAACAGTTATTCATAGAGAAATAGTGGGTTCTCTTCCAGTTGTATCTTCCAGACGGTTGACCTGCTGCCTTCCTGTCCCATAAAAGCTCAATGGCGCGAGGTGCCCTCTTATCCTCTGGCCTGACACCTTGCTTAAAGGCACAGTGGTGCGTCTGAGAGTGAGCCAGGGACAGAGGTGAGGACAATGGTCCATACTCATTACAAGGCAGGCCAGGGCTGACAGAGCCCTGTCAGGGGCATGCAGAAAGCACAATGGCTAAGGACTCCGGCGACCCTCAGTTCTAAACCCGGCTCTGTCACAGTCTAGCTGTGTGGCCTTGGGCCAGTCACTTCCACCTCTGGGCTCTAGTTTACTCAAATGTAGCGGGTGATGTCGAAGATTCTATGATGGTAGGATTATTCAGTGAACTGGACTCACCTACTCCTGAACAGATAGAGAACATCATCTAGACACACACACAAACCTGTAGACACGACCTGCCATACCTAAACACGTGCTCCCCCCCACCCCCGTCTCTGCCACACCCATCAACACCTGGACACACATATATGCCAACACTTAAACCCCTGAAGAGGATCAAGACTGAGGGGAGAAGAGAGGTCCTAACT
The DNA here is from genome assembly GCF_002837175.3 of Physeter macrocephalus. Taxonomy (NCBI): domain Eukaryota; kingdom Metazoa; phylum Chordata; class Mammalia; order Artiodactyla; family Physeteridae; genus Physeter; species Physeter macrocephalus. The sequence goes on from NW_021146642.1 coordinate 17,487, forward strand.
GGCTGAAATAAGGAGGCCAGGGCAGAAGCCAGCCCTCTGACACCACAGTGGGAAGGACAGACAGACAGGGTCTGAACAGGCCTCTGCCTTTCTTAAAGGCTCCGCTGGCACCTCCAGCTACACAAGCTGGGCTCAGCATTACTAGTGGGTGCAGCGAGGAGAAGGCAGCCCTTGCCCTCACTCAGTTTCCAGTCTAACTGGGGAAACCAAACTGGCATATGCATCACTGAGGGCCATGTGCTGGGGTGGAAAGAGCATCTGACCTTGGGGCAGAAGGTCAAGGTTCCAGTCTTGCTGCTCCACCTACCAGCTATGTGACGAACCACTTTACCTCTCTGGGGCCCAGTTTCCACGTCTGTAAAAATGAAGGCGATACTATGGAGCCTGTGAGGATTAAACAAGATGATGTGGGTCAGGTCTCCAGCCCAGAGCCTACCGGGCATCAAAGAATGGGAGCTCATTCTTTAAAGGCACTTCGTAAACTGGAAAGGGATGTACAAATGCAAATCGCTATTCTTAACATCCAGTTCCTTCTCTATCAGAGGCCCTAGATTCTGATGCAAACACGGTGGGGGGAAGGCCAGCCTGGGCTCTCAGCCCAGTGGCTTCCAATTGCCCCATTCCAGCCGCTGAGCAGTCGGTTTGAGTTTCAGGGGAGAAAAGCCCCACATGACACGAATCCCTGAGCCCTCCGGTAGCCTCCCTACCCCCCAAAGCACGACCGGGGCTTGGAAAATCCCCCGCTGCGCTGAACAAACAATGTGAACAGTTGGGGCCCGAGCAGCTGCTGGGTCTGTCAGCAGCCTGGGCTCCTGCGGGCAGGACGGCGGCCAGAGGGGCCGGGGCTTGCTGGGGAGCCCAGAGGAGGCTCCGATTCCCTTCTTGAATATTCATGGATCAGCAGATGTCTGGCTGCCCCACCTCGGAAGAGCCCAGCACCCAACAAGGCAATGAGGAATGGGAAACCAACAGGGATGTAGATGTGGGGAGAACCCAGGATCCCTGCGGGGGTACAGGGCTGTGTCAGGAGCCCAAGCCGGCCCATGTTGATGGAAACGTATGCAGAGCCTGAGATTGCTCATTTTATAGATGGGGAAACCGAGGCCCAAAAGGGGAGGTTCTCACCTCTCTGGGAGACAGTCTGGGGAAACTGTTCTTCTTGGACATCCTGGGCATGAACCCAGCATTGAGGAGACAGTTGCTCCCAAATAAGAGGGTTCTCTCTGCCCCAGCACCCAACCCAACTTCTGTGCCCAGGACATGCATCCTTAGGGGCTCACCTCAGGTACCACATCCCTCCGTGAAGCTGCCCCTGCCTTCCCCAGGGAAGGGTTTTCCTGGGTCTCACATCATGTAGCCACTTGGAGGTCCCTTACCCATTCTTCCCCCTTGCCTGCTTTTTTTTTTTTTTTCCTCTTGCCTAAGGCAGACCATGGGATGTGGCGGGACAAGCCTTGGTCTGGCGTCAGAGTTCTGGGTCCATCATGGGTTGTATGACATTGGGTCTGCTTTCCTCCTTTCAGCCTCGGTTTCCCCAGTCTTAAAAGGAAGAGTTACCACATTTCTCATTTTCACCAAAATTCTCCCAGCGGCAGAGGAGAACGTACTCAGGAGGCTTGCTGACTACCTGAAATGTTTTTATTTTTAAACCTCTGGCACATTTTGCATCCTATTCCATTACACAGCAGTGTTTGTTTTAATGTAAATGTGGTTCCTACACCACCAAATCTTTTTGGAAAAGTGATGCTCTGGGGAGTAGACCTTGTTTGTCCAGTGGTTTCGTGGCTGCCCCTTTCCTGCCACCCCCTAGTCCCCTGTCATGGCGGAACACTAAGCCCCTCCCAGGAGCACTTCTCAGTGCTCCCTCTAAGGACTGGGTGGACATAGCAGACACTTGCTGTTGGCCAGCTTTCTGCCTCGAGGGGAACTCCCTCTCCCACAATCCCTTCTCCTCAGTCTCCTCGGTGGGACCCTGCCAGAGACATGGAGCTTCTGTGCTTAGGAGCCCCAGGGCCATCTCTCAATCTCCTTCTTCTGACATTATTTTACCCATTTACAGGATGAATCAGATTTTATGAGGCCAATTAGAACACAGACAGAAAGGAGATTCGCTGCTGAGCCCCAGAGCCAGCTCAGTGCTGTTTTGTGGGACTAGTGTGGGCCTGGCATAAGCCAGGGTTCCATTCTTCCGTGAACTCTCAGGAAAGAGGCTGGGACTGGGGGATGGGGTGGGGAACAAAGCCGAGATGCCTCCTTCACTAAGCCAAGAACTTGCCACAAACATCAATGCCTTGTCATTTTTGAATTTCAGGGCCCACCAGATTTACAACTTGCTTTCGGTCCACACGGGCAATTCTCCATGACGCCATCACCACTTTCCTCTCCCAGGAGACACAAGTTAGTTTCTTCCAGAAACCTCCTTCCCCGCCCCCCACCTTGGCCACCTCCCTTACCACACACTAAGCCCCTCCCACAACAGCTGGAAGGAGAGCTTGGGACGGTTGCCTGGGACACAGGGAAGGCAGCGTTCCCTTCATCTGTGATCCTCAGGAGACAGGATCAGCCTCAGCAGACTTGAGAGCAAAGCCACTCAGCTTGACCTGCCTACCTCCTGTTCCCTGTCACCCTGGGTCGCCACCAGACTAAACCACTTCCCGTTCTCTGAAAGCACACTGCTGTTCTATGCGTTGGCTATGCTGCTCCCTCCTCCTTCAGTAGCTGTGCCATCCTGGGGTCTGATTTAGACACCTCTCCTTTTTTTCTGCCCCACAGGGCCCTGGGCATCTGGGTCATTGGAATTAGCACTCTAGATTTTTGACTTGCCTTTCTGCCAGCGAGGCAACAAGCCCAAGATTATTGTCCTAGTCAGCATTCTAATTCCCTAGGACCTAAAACACTGTCTGGCACATAGTAGGCGCTCAATAAACAGTTCTTGAACAGAGGAGTGGACATGCGGAGACACACTCAAAAAGATAAGACACAGAGCCCCTCGTGCTTTTCCAAGCCTCAATTTCCTTATCTGGAAAAATTATAGGAACTCCCTTCAGGGCTGGGGATGATGTGGATAATATACGTGGAAACTGCCTAGCATACTATGTGGCACCTATGAGACGCGTAACAAAATGCTTAAAAAGCGCCAAGACAGGGAATTCCCTGGTGGTCTGGTGGTTAGGACTCCGCGTTTTCACTGCTGTGAGCCCAAGTTCCATCCCTGGTCAGGGAACTAAGGACTAAGATCCTGTAAGCCGCCTGGCGCAGCCAAAAAATAAATTTAAAAAAAAAAAAAAAAGAAGCACCGAGACAGAACAGCAAACTTACATTGAAAGAAACTCTTCTACTTAAACATTACCAGGACTGGGGAGCTCACTACCTCACCTCTTCTGCTATATGGATGGTCTGATTAAAAGTACCTTCCTTAGACGAAAGAGGGAGGAGATATGGGGATATACGTATATGTATATGTATAGCTGATTCACTTTGTTATAAAGCAGAAACTAACACACCATTGTAAAGCAATTATACTCCAATAAAGATGTATAAAAAAAATACCTTCTTTGTGTGCCCAACCTTGTCTCTCTATGCTCCATTCATTTGCCAGAGCTCCAAACTATGTGACAAGGTAATGAGTCCCTTATCAAACCATCTGGAGGTCGGCTCTGCACCAGCTTCCATGCTCAGGTCTGCACCTGAGAGAGAATTTACTGAGCCTCTGCTTCCCGGACCACAGTGACCCCACAGCCCCTCAAATCCAGAGGAATGCCTCAGCCTCAGCAGTGAGGCACTAGTAGCTGGCAGCCCAGCCAGCCCCAAGGACAAGGATTCCATTTCTCTGCATGTCAGGCCCAGGTCATCCTCTCTCTGGTTTTCTTCTCCCCCCAGGTGCCGTCACCCGCCTCTGACCAGGCTGGGGCTGGGGTCCTCCCCCATCAGAGCCACTCTTCCTCTTCCTTCCCCCCAACCCGGGGAGCTGGGAGCCCCCAGGCCTGCTTGGCAATGACATCTGTTCTGCATCTGGAATTCTGTGTCAAGTCTGGTTTCTGTACCTCAGAAACAGCGGAGGCAGAACAGGATGCGGTGGGTGGGGATGGGTGGAGGAGAGTGGATTCCAGAGCCCAGACCCAAACACACCACCTGAGGGGGGCCAAGCCCAAAGTTGTTGACAACTTCTCATGTGAGGGGGAGGGGGTGAAGAGAGAATGAACTTGCGTTCATGTGTACCAAATCCCGGGAAAGTACAGCTGCTCCAAGAGCCAGGAGACTGGTTCCAGTCCTAGTTCAGTCCCCATCCATGTAACACTGGGAAGCCACTCAGTTTTCTCATCTGTAAAATGGGTTCATGCTAAAATTATTTCTAAGTTCCCCTCAGTGCTGACATTCAATTACGCTAATTGTAGGATTATTCAACTTGAAACAACGTACCTTTAGGAGAAAACAAAGGAAATGCTGATTTACACATAATGTATGATTACTTGGGCCATGAAAATACATACAGGATCAGTGAAGGTTTAGATAACTTCTGGATTATTTAGATTCACTATTAAGAGAAACTATTGGGTTGGCCAAAAAATTTGTTCAGGTTTTCCGTAACATTTTTCTTATGGAAAAACCCGAACGAACTTTTTGGCCAATACAATATATTTGACCTGGTTCCTAACCTCCAAAATGAGGTCAGAGGGGCTTCCCTGGTGGCGCAGTGGTTAAGAATCCGCTTGTCAATGCAGGGGACACGGATTCGAGCCCTGGTCCGGGAAGATCCCACATGCCGCGGAGCAACTAAGCCCCTGCGCCACAACTACTGAGCCTGCACTCTAGAGCCTGCGAGCCACAACTACTGAGCCCACGCGCCACAACTACTGAAGCCCGCGTGCCTAGAGCCCGTGCTCCACAACAAGAGAAGCCACCGCAACGAGAAGCCCGCGCACCGCAATGAAGAGTAGCCCCGGCTTGCCACAACTAGAGAAAACCTGAGCGCAGCAACGAAGACCCAAGGCAGCCAAAAATAAATAAATAAATAAATTTATAAAAAACAAAACAAAACAAAAGAAAATGAGGTCAGAGAGGGCCCCAACACCCCAACTAACTGAATTTGGTCTCTGAGTTTCTGGGCTGAGAAAGGGATGGAGGAGGGAGTTTCCCCGTGAGGAGAAAGCAGCTCTGTTGTTCTTAGAGCCCTCCTGCTACTGACCTCTGGCATCACCACCCCCCAAATTCTGACTGGGTGGAAGGGAGAACCCCACTTCTTTTGCATGTGATGAAAACAGAGCATTTGGCATCCCACCACCACCCCCAGACAGGAGTCCCATTCGCATACATCTCCCCAGTTCCCAAGCCCTGACCCAAGAGCAGTGTTCGGGGGAGACGGGCAGTCACTATCTTGACTCCAACACCAGCCCTTCATTTTGCTATGTCGAGGCTGCTGAAGTGTCTATTATTTTTTACTTCTCTCTCCCTCACTCCCTACAAACTCAATCTATCCTCACATCCTGCTGATTCTACTTCCTAAATATCTCTAGAATCCACTGTGGCCATCCCAATTGCTACTACTCTAGTTGCCAGCAACATCCTCTTCTGGATTACTACCACAGCCTCCCAAGAAGCTGCAGCTTCCTGCCTCCATCCTGTCCAATCATTCTCTACATCGGCTGGAGTGAGCTGATGCAAAGATGATCTTAAAATCCTCCAAGGGCTCATGCAGGCTCTCAGGCCAGAAACCTTGGTGGGGCTTACAAGCCCCTTCATGAGTTGGGTCCAGCCTCCATCTTCAGCCTTCTCTTTTGACACTCTGTGGCCCCTGTCCCATTCCTCTCTAACCTGCCCCACCCTCCTGCCTTGTGCTCTAAACTCCAGCCAGATTTAGCTTCTTTCAGTGGTCTAAACGAAGTCACCCCTAAGAGTTTGCACATGCTGTTCTCTCTGAAAAACTCTCCCCATCATCACTCTCCTGCAGGGCCAACTGACCCTCTGCACTGAGCTCTATTATTTACCGCTTCCTGGAGGAAGCCTTTCCTGACCTTTCTAGACTACCTGTCAGTCTCCTCCTTATTTACTATATTTCAGGCACCAGTCACGTGCTAGCCGAAAAGGGTACTCAGTAAATATTTGTTGAATGAATGAATAAATGGCCTCCGTCCAGATCTGGGAGGCTAGTCAGAACTCTATAGGAGTGTCCCCAGGCCTGACGAGCTTTGCACACTCAAAGGATTTAGGACTGAGGGCGAGCAGAGTAGTTGCTTCAGCCACGCACACTGCTGCCAAGGGAGCCCCAGCTCGGGCCCTGCCCCTGCCTTGTGCGCTCGGGAGCCCCAGAGAGGAAACTGAGCCCCTCGCAGGGAGGCCCCACCGATACTCCATAATGCCCGAGTGAGTGCAGTTCCCAGCCCTGATTCCGCTTTGCTAGATGACCCCAAGCCCGGTCCGGAGCTCTCAGAAGAGCAGAAGAGGGTGGGCCCAGCTATTCGTTAATCCTCTGGCCTCCTGGAGGACAGACGCCTCTCTGGCACTTCCCCTCCCCCTCCACCTGACAACCCCAGGCCCCCCACTTCCCTCTCCTAGCCGCCGGGACCCCGCCCCCAGGCGGCCTCCTGCCGGGTCCGCAGTCAGGTCTGAAAAGGGGCGTGTCTTTGTAGGCAGAGAGGGGGTCCGAGTAGTTCCCGAGACTTTCCCACCCGCTGTTTGGGCTTCCTGGAGATGGGCCGGGGCGGGCCAGGCGGAGGCTCCTTCCCCCCTCCGCCGTCCCTGCCTCCCTCCCACGTGGCCTGGCTGAGTCTCTCTGGAAAGCCACAGCAGCTGGAGAGAAATCCCCCTCCCCACCCCCACCGTCAAGTCCCTCCCCGACTGGCTCCGGACACATCCTCAGCTCCCCCCTCGGCTGGGAAGGCGAGAACTAGGCGAACAAAGCGGGCAGCCCTTCCCCCTCCCCAGCCCTCCCAACCACCTAGCCCACGGGCCGCCCCGAAACGCACACAGGACCGAAAGGGAGAGGGCTGGGTGTGGAAGAAGGCTCCCTAGGCAGAGACGCTTGGGACTCCGTCACCCCATCCCCAGCCCTCTCTCCAGCGAGGACAACTCTTACCCACCCTCACCTCGCACTGAGGTGAGGGGTTGGAGGAGGCCTTGCTGACCCCGTCCACGCTTCTCAGATCTGCCCCTGGGGGTGGGGCAGGAGTGACACGCGTCCCATCCTGAGAGCGGGTGTCAGACACGTCCACGAAAGCAACTGGTTTCCGGCGCCCTCCCCCAGCCCACTCCCGGCCTCGGGTTCGGAAGGGGCAACACTCCGCGCTTCCCACCCCCTCCGCCCAGCCCCACCCAGCTTCAGGGACCACACCCACCGGACAAAGTTGAGTATTTTATCACCACTATTCCCAGTCAATCCGCAATCTCATGCTTCTGTCCCCCCACCAAGGGCATGGACACTCTCCGAAAGCCAAGGCCAAATATTAGCTCAGCCCCATAAACACAATTACACACGCTCTCGACACACAAATGGAGGTGCAGACACCCCCCACACACAC
>NW_021146643.1:0-25000 GCF_002837175.3 Physeter macrocephalus
TCCTACTCAGTTTAAATACTTCTTCCTCCAAGAAGCCTTCTGGTCCCACTAGTTCGTGGTTTATAAAAACTTGTCTGTGGCAAAATGAGAAAAATGTCAGAAAACCCGTGTGTGTGTGTGCGTGTGCGTGTGCGTGTGCGTGTGTGTGTGTGTGGCTAAAAAGTTGCCAACCGTTGTTACCTTTCTCTGAGAATATCTGATATATTGTTACTACAATCATCCCTCCCTTCAGCCGGGATTGGTTTCAGGACCCTTTCAATACCAAAACTGGAGGATACTCAAGTCCCTTACATAAAATGGCACAGTATTTGCATATAACCTATGCACATTCCCCTCCTTCATACTTTAAATCATCTCTAGATTACTTATCACACCTAATGCAATGTAAATAGTTATAAATACAATGTCAATGTTATGTAAATAGTTGTGGCGAAGTCGAAATTTGCTTTTTGGAACTTCCCGGAATTTTTGTCTCAAGTATTTTTGATCCACGGTTGTCCGAGTCCACGGATGCAGACCCGTGGGTACAGAGGGATGGCTGTATTTTTATTTTTTACTGTTAATAGGTCCTTTTCACTAAATGATGAGTGTAGATGATGACAAAGTTAATGCGGCAAAAATGAAAAGTTGACCACTCTCTGCAAATCCCCTATATTGGGGGGTCAATTTCGCTGGTTGGTCTGTGACTCCCAGGTCTGAGGGCACCTGGGAACTAGACTCCGAAGCTCCACTACTTGCCCCTTCTTTGCACCCAGGTCACTCTGGATTTCCTACACCCTTTCATCCTCTCCCTCTTTTCAGAGTTTGATCTCCAAGAGGGCAGGGCCACCCCTGCCTGGCGTCCAGCAAGGCCCAGACCAGGTGCTCAGAAGACAGTGATTGAACGCACTGTGATTCATGATGAGACACATTCAGCTGAGATGAACCTCACAGAATATAACTGGGAGCAAACTGATGAAGGCAGAGAGCTGTGTAAAGGAGAAGACCCCAGACCTCAGAGCCAGGAGCCTGGGTTCAAATCCTGCAAGAGGCAGTGTGGTTTGGGGAAGTCAGAAGACCTCACCTCTTCCGGAGCAGGAAAGCTTAGGTGAGATCATTTACTTTCTCTGAGCCTCGGGTTTCTCTCCTGTGAGATGGGGATGATAATGCCTTGACCCAGGATTCTTCTTAAGAACAAAACACAGGTGTACAGAAAAGCACTTTGTAGATAGTGTACAAATCGTTCGTGGTCCATCCCTCCAGCACCCACCCAGCCCGTAATATCCAGTTTGCCGCTTCCCAGCCTGTACATCAGCTTCTCCTACCCCGGGGAGCTGGTGCGGGAACCTTGCTTCGCAAGTTCTGAAAGGAAAGCTCAGTGCCTGGCACGTAGTAGGTGCTCAACAAATAAATCAATGAAGAATGACCCCCCAGGCAGGTCACGCTCCCTCTTAAGTAAATAGGCAATCTCCAAGGCTCCTTTCTCTCTGGCGCCTGTGATACTTATTTGCCTTTTTAAGGACAGACCTACGAATCACATTTAGGAGAAGTGGGTGGGTGTGAAGAGACTTTGATTAAAAGGTTAGTGCACATTTTTGGTTCCCACTTCCGAATCTTCCGGAATTTATTTTTGCCTACTTAATAAAAAGAGCCATGTCACATTTCTTTAGCTTGTCTTCTGGGTTAAAAAAAAATTTTTTTTTTAAGCCTGTATTTTAAACCGCCCACTCCAGCCATCCCAGGACGCAGCGAGGAGGGGGCCGCAGACAGGTGGAGCGTGTGCCGGGAAGGCGGGGACCGAGGCGGCCCGGAGGCGGGGAGGGGCGGCGGCGGAGTTCAGGAGCCCCACTCGCCCCTCCGCAGGGGGCGTCTCCGCTCCACTCGCACACCGGGTGGCCTCCTGCCTACAGTCCTCCAACCTCCCGGCGACTCCCAGCACCCACCGGCAGCGGCAGGGTTCCCTCAGGCTCCAGGGCCCTCCGCTCACCCGCCCGCGTCGGGAAGCCCAGCGCCGACCGGAGGGGCGGGGCCGGGGCGGGGTGGTGGCGCTGATGTAATCCCGGCTCCTGGGCGGAAGGATATGGAGCGCGCCCGGTTGGCTGGGCGCTGAGGCCAGTTGCCGGGTAACGAAGCGGAGCGGCCGCGGTGCGCCGCCTCCCGCCCTCCGCCGAGTGGCGCCGGAGCCGCCGCCGCTTTACGTAAGGCGCAGGCCAGGGCTGCCCGGCGCTCGGCAGCCGCTCGGATCCCTCGGAGCGAGGAGGCGCCCCCGCCAGCTGCCGCGACGCCCGGCCGCTCGGCAGGTACCGCGGGTGGGCTGGGCGGGCTGACCGGGCCGCGGCCCCTCGGGCGGCTGGGGCGGGCCGCCACCGCGGCCGAGGGTCTCCGGGACCGGCCTGAGGGAGGCCGGGCCGCCCCGCCGGGCCGCGGGCTCCGCGAGGACCCCGGCCGGACCCCGGGCGTGCGGTGGACTGCCGGCCCGGGGACCCCGGCCCTGGGGAGCCGGGCGCCGGCGCACGGGGCGGACGATGAGTCCGCACAATGGGCGGGTGTCGCCGCACTGGGAGCGGTTCTCTGGGGGGAGGCGCGGCGAGACGGGGAGCGGACGTGCGGCCGGGGTGCGGCGCTCAGAGTGCGGCGGCCGCGGGACACCCGGAGCGGCCGGCCGGCCGGCGGGTGGGCGCTCGCGGCGCTGCCCTCGCCCAGCTGCGTTCCTCCGCCCCCTCGTCTCCTGCATTGTCCTTTAGGGGCCCGGGAAGGGAAGCCGCCGGCGGGGGAGGGGAGGGGCGGGGCGGCGCGGACGGACGGGCGCGCGGGCCTGTGGCGCTGCGCGCGCGGGGCGGGCCCTGCCGGTGGGGCGGGCCCTGAGGCGCAAGGTTCGGCGAAGGTTACGGCCGCCCGCGGGAGGGACGGGCCAGCAAAGTCACCCGCGGCCGCGGCGCGGGAGGGCCTGAGCCGGCTCGGGCCGGCTCCAGGCACACGCGTCCCCGGCAGTCCCTCGGAGCTCTCCGCCCCTCCGCGCCCGAGGAACGGCTGGTCGCGAGGGAAATGCTTGCAGCCCCAGGATTTAGCGGGCGGTGCGCAGTTGAACGGGCCTGCCGAACTGCTGGTGGCGGACCCCCCCCCAAATCCTGGCAGAAGCCGGTTTTGATTTCACTGTCGCCAGCTTTCACTTTTTGCCCTCCATAGACAAGCAGTGGAGACCTCACCTAGTACAAAGTGTAGGAGATTAAGCGGGTAGGGGGACATGTGGTTTTTTGGAATGGTTTAACTAAATGTGGTTTCTGCTAGTAAATATCTGGGTTGGATTCTTGGATATCTAGGTCGGCTACTTCGGCTAGGTTCCTAAGATTGAGCTTTACATGTCTGGGTCTTTGCTTGTTTTAAAAAAAAACAGTGGTAGGAGATTGGTGAAGAGGTCGGGGCAAGCAGTTTTGATAGTCGGTGATGCCGTGGATAAAACTAACTATACAGTCAAATCCCTAATCCCTAAAGTAGGTTTCTCCTGTGCAATAAGACCGGGGCCAGAGCACCTTGACCATTTCATAGACTTCGAATCCGACGTGGCGGTGGTCGGGGGCGGGAATGTATCACTTGGCAGCCTGAAGGTCAAATATTCTCTCATCGGTTATTTCGGATTGATCCACTCATAAATGATTCTCAGGATCTTTATGACATTTCTTGGTAGCAAAAATTATTTCTGAAATTGTGCCTTTGCATACCTATAGGTAAGCTTCTTGCAATGTTCTATATTCAGTTGCTGTACTTGATAAATAATGAATTTTTAATAATTCAAAAAATATTTACTACTTCAGTTTGGGCGCATATATTACGGTTTTTATGTAAGCCTGTGTCATCAATGAAGTGCCAGTTTGGCCACTGAAACACTGAAGGAAGGAGAGAATATTACTCTTAAATATTTAACTTTGTAGAAAGTAGAATTAGACGTACATACATTTTGTTTTTAAAGAAAAGTACCAGTCTTTACCATGGCATCAACATAAGGCAACTCTGTAACTATTTTAAGGGTAATTAGCTTATTTGTTACACAAGTTGCAAACATTTAAGAAAATTAAATGGATTTTTAGCGCTTCTTTAATGATACCATAGATCACTCTGTGCTTTATTTTATAGTAGCACTTTTCGAAAGCAGTAGGGTAGTTTTTATTTTGCATTATGTGGAAAGTACTGAGCCTGGGTTGTTCTCCCTGTTTCAGCAGCGTTTGACTTGGAGCAGTTCATGGCCTCTGGGCCAGTTTTCTCATCTCTAAAATGGGAAGAGTGATGATAACTGTCTCGTGGGTTGGTTGGAATGATCAAGTGAGGGGAGATGTGAAACTGTTAGGCCAACATTCAGTCCCTTTAAAATACTAGGTAGTGCTGGTGTGTCAAAGCTTCAGATTCCTCTCTTGGCTTAAAGCTTTCTTAGGCTCCTCCCCATCCCTTCCTATCTGCGCTTTGCCTGGCTGTCAGGTCACCTTTCCTAAATCCAGATTGGATCTTGTCAGTCTCTGGCCCAGAAGCCTTCTCAGGACTGACCGCCTGTTGTTTGTAGGCCAGAATCCAGACTCAGCAGCATCACATTCAAGGCCCCTCGCAGTCTGGCCCTGGTCATCTCTGAGCTTTACCTGTCTTTTCGGTTCCCTTTCCACACTGTCCCGCCAAATGAGACTACTCTTGGTTCTCTGAACAGGCCAGGCTGCTTCATCCCTTCTTCCCTTATATCTTTTTCTCTGACTGGAAAGCCCCATCTCACTTCCACCCACTCCACTTTTTAAAAGTCCACATCTGATTTTATGTCCTCTCTGGATCCCTTTGGAAATCCTGTCAAAGTGAATTATTCATTTCTGCAGTCATAATCTTCTATTTTTACTTTCGTTATTGCCTGTATCACGTGTTGTGTATGTAATACTCTGGCTGTAGTGACCCTGTCATTATTTTATCCCCAACACCTTGCTCAGGGGTTTAACCATGAAAATGTTCAAATGTTTGCTAAATAAAGTCAAAGTCTGTAATCCACTTTATGGAGGACATTATTATTATTATAAACGATTTTAATAACAAACATCAGTACCAACCACAGCACTGGGAATGAGGTTTTATTATATTGAAGATGGTTAATACTTAGCATATTTCTTTTCAATTATTTTTAATCTCACAAAATACCAAGTGGTATTTTTATACAATATACAAACAACCACCTCTCCCATGTGTGTGGAAACTTTCAGGGTCCATGAACCAGCAGTGCTGACTGAAGTCACTGCACCCTGTCTCTTGGGAGAGGGGATCAGAGCATATGTTTTAAAATATTCCTTACCTTTAAAATGTAATTGTACTCTCAGCAGATTACACGCTTTTTGTTTGAAACTTTTTTGGAGATTTATTATACTCATAAAAAGTAAACTGCTTTTGAGGGCGCTTATTTTAAGTGCATTAGACCTGGAATCGAAAGACTCAGGTTTCTGTGTTGGCTCATCTCCTCACCCCTGGGTCACCATGGGCAAGTCGGTTAAATCTCTCTGGAACTTCAGATTCTTTATTTCGTGAAGTGAGAACAGTCTTGTCTGTACTATTTTTGCTTTGTGGTGTCACTTAGAGTGGCTCTTCTTTGTGTACTGCATGCCCTTGTTCAGATAAAGGTAATAAGATGATATTACTTTACAGCACATTGGTCCTCCTTGTCACCCAGGCTGGAATTTTTTTTTTTTTTTTTTTTTTTTTTTGCGGTACGCGGGCCTCTCACTGTTGCGGCCTCTCCCGTCGCGGAGCACAGGCTCCGGACGCGCAGGCTCAGCGGCCGTGGCTCACGGGCCCAGCCGCTCCGCGGCATGTGGGATCTTCCCGGACCGGGGCACGAACCCGTGTGCCCTGCATCGGCAGGCGGACTCTCAACCACTGCGCCACCAGGGAAGCCCTAATCTTATATCTTGTAATTATATATTAAGCAGTAGAATCTTCTTATTTAGTATTTGGAATGACTGTTGAAATTTTGTTTTTGAAGTCATCTCCAAAGCTTTTTCTTGCCACTGGGCTTTCTCCGTAGTTCTCTATCTTTTCCTTTGTCTGCTCAGCAGTCTTGCCCTGTGGCTAGACAGGGAGAAGCTAGGGGAGGAAAACCAGCTATCATTTTGAAACTTTTAATTAAATATTTAGGTACTATTTTTAAGTTTATATGTGTTACTGATTGACAGGTTGTATCCAGAAGCCTTAAAAAGTGGTATCTCTGGTTCTAACATAATATGGAATTCCCTACTTGCAGCAACATAAGAATATGTATTAATTGCTATTTAACTTACTTTGACTATATTGATGATTATGAGCTTTTAAAAAATCATTGGAAATATTATATTCCTATTATATTATTAGAAATTATTATATTCCTAATAAGTCTCTCTTAAAACCTGCCCCAAAGAATTGGGGATGATAGGCCTATCCCAGTGGATGAATTAGTATCAATTAGAAATAAAAGCAGTAGGACAGTTAGAAGATTAATAATTGCAAAAATGCTTGAGAATGTGTTGCTTTGTGTGTGTGTTCCTACCTAGAGTGATGAAGGAATGTGAGTTCTGTGAATGCAGGTTGTGTGTGTACACGTCTGTACATGTATGTGGTTCTCTGGTGATGGGAAGCGAGCCTAGGCACTGTGTGTCTATAGTCTTTATGGTGCCTGGGAGTGGTCACTCAGCACACACTGATGTCAAATGAGTCAGTCACACATGGAGATAAATAAGTGTAAAGAAATGGGCCTCAGCACGTTTTCAAATTTCTTTTTTGGTAACGTGGTTGTTAACCTCAGTAACAGGAGGAGGTAGAAAGTGGGGAGGGATTTATTTTCCCTTTCAGCCAGGAGTTAGTTTCTAGCTCAATTACATTTTCCAAAGTACCTGTGGAATCTTAATAGCCAGTACGTAACTATTTCAAAATTGTTTACCCAGTTTGGGGATTTATTCAAGCTCTTTCCTTTTTTTCTTCAGTAACTAGCTTTTTCTTGGGTGTCTGATTAACATTTAGCTCCTTGTTAGCATCTTCCCTGAAGATTTTAATGGTGAGAAAGTTGAAAAAAAAATTTTTTTTATTGAAGTATAATTGACTTACAATATTATATGAGTTTTGCTACACAACATAGTGATTCAGTTATTTTTATACATTACAAAATGATCACGAGAAAGCTGAAATTGAATAGACACATTTTTGGTCCTTTTTTTGGTGGTTGTTGTTTTTGCCACTGCTTCCTTTGATTACCACCATAGATAATTATTGCTGATTGTATTGTTAATAGTTTTTTGCTGGTGCCATCGAAGGAGTTTCTTGTTTTTATAAGATGTAAAACTTAATTTAAAACTATCAAAATATATTTTGTATGATTTACCAAAACATTGTTTTGAATATAAGTAACTTTTATAAAGCCTATTTATTTTTTAAAAAGTCCATGTTAAATCTAAAAAAGCGTAAGTTATAAGATGAATAGTACGTCTTCTCTTTCACTCCCCTTCCCATCCTGTACTCATTTTGAAAAATCACTGATAAGCTTCTTGGATGTCATAGAAAAAAAATTATGCCTGTACTTCTAAAAAATGGAGTCATGGTAGAGTGTGTTCTTCGTTTAAACAAACACTAAACTTTGTATCTTGGAGCGCTTTCCATATCAGCATGTATCTCGTGTACAGATCTACTTCACTGTTTTTTTTTTTTAATGTGCCCAGTACTCTGTGGTATGAATGCACCAGAATTTATTTGATTAGTTGATGGAGTGGGTTTCCATGTTGTTATTGTAACACAGTAAACATTTTTATACATAAAGTTTTGGTGAACTTTTGTGAGAAACCTCCTTAACCTAGGCAGCCTAAAACAAAACAACAAAAACTGATGAACAAGTTTCTAACTTCTCTGAATTATCATTGATCATATTGAAAATTTTCTTGGCGGCTTTATTAGATTTAATAATTTTAGACATTGGGCTGGATATTTTCTTTTCTGAAGTAGTCCTGCGGGTATTTAGGGTTATTTGGGGTGTTATTTAGTTTAAAAGTGGTCAGAGTTTGTGGTGAAGGGGAAAGGTAAGGGATTCTTAGAAGTAGCTGTTAGCAAACGGGTAAGGAGGAGAATGAGCTCACACTTGTTAAAGCACTTCCTACTTGTGAGGCCTTTTGTTAGGAACCTTAGGTAAAGTGTTTCCTTTAATCCTCCTGACAGCTCTTGAGAGAGGAGGTATTATCTCCATTTTACAGATGATAAAGCTGCAGCTCCCGAGGTCTCAAGAAACTTCCCTAAGGATACACGTAATACATGGCAGAGCAGGAGCCCCAACTTCTATCTTTGCAACTTAAAGTTAACGTACTTTCCACTGCCCAGCTCTTCCTTGAGCTTCGTTGGTTCACACGGCACTTGTCTGCTCACAGTGTCCTATGCCTAGATGCCAAGATGGTTAGACGTGCAGGAGACTTACATGGGGAGGGAGGGAGGGAGGAGGAGTGCTGGGAAGAGCCATCGGCTTTCGTGGAGGTGTGATCCTGGGGGAGGAGAGATGGGGGAGGGCAGGCCCGAGCAGCCTCAGGCCAGGGCAGTGTGGAGACTGTCTTGGCCAGGCTGCTGGCTGCTCGGCAGGTCAGATCTGTACCCCCTCCTGGTCAGCATTGCTGGGAGCAGCCTGAGGGACACGTGGCCTGATGTCTTTGCCACCATGTAGCAACTGGAGGCTCTCGGTCAGCTGGGCTCCCCACGGCAGGCCATCTCGAGGGGCTGCCTGACCAGCCCGTGGCCACCACACCATTCAGCGCTGGGGCGGGTGGGGGAAGCAAGCAGATGGGTACACGGGTCCAGTGCAGATGCGTGCTGAGAGGGAAAATGAAGTAGGCCGGAGGGGTGTTGTGTGTTTAGGGTGGGCAGGAAAGGGCTCTCTGGTAAGACGATACTTGAGCTGAGGCCTGAGGGGAATAGGGAGAAAGGTGTGGTGCTGTCTGAGGAGCAGAGCATCATTCAGGGAGAGGGCAGAGCAAGTGGGAGACCCCATCGTGCATCGTTATGAAGCTGGAGCGGAGAGGATTCGCTGACGGGTTGGATTGGAATGTGAGAGAAACAGGAGGAGTCAAGGATGATGCTAGGGCTTTTGACTTGAGCAGTGGAAGCACCGAGTTGCCCTTGACTGACACTGGGAAGGTCCTGGCAAGGATCGTGGTGGTAAGAATTTGTGAGTTTTCGTTTTTGTTTTTTAAGAGATGTTGTAAGTTGAGATGCCACTCAGACACCGTCTAGTAGCTTGATGGCTCTGTAAGTTTTGGGTTCATGAGAGAGAAGCGGGGGTGAGAGAAAGTTTGGAGTAATCTCTAGGCAGATGTAGAGATTACAATCATGGGAGTGGAGATCAGGTAGGCCTGTGCTGTTCAGTAAGGTAGCCATGAGCCACATGCGGCTTCTGAGCATGTGAGATGAGGCTAGTTTGACTTGAGATGTTCTGTAAGTGTCACATACACACCAGATTTCAAAGACTTAGTATGGGGAAAAAAAAGAATGTAAAATAGCTCATTAATGATCTTTTACCTTGATTATATTTGGAGTGATAATATTTGGGGTATATTGAGTTAAAGTATATTATGAAAATTAATTTCATCTGTTTTTCTTTTTAAATATGGCTGCTAGAAACTTTTAAATTACATTGGCGTGACTCAGGTTTTGCTGTTGGATGGCTTCAAAGGAGGAAGTGAATGTAAACAGAGAAGTGTGAGGCCTGGGCGGAGAGCTGGGGAAGGGGAGGGGCCCGCAGAGGAAGGGCCGAGAGGGCGGGGCAGTGAGGGTGGTAACAGTTGTGGTCTCTAGAGCTTGAGCGAAAGAAAAGTACCAGAGAGCAACTAGGCCTGCCACCGTGTGACCGACGGCCGTGGCTTTAGGAGTGAACAAGTCTTGGAGGTGGTCTGTAGAGTGGGATCTTTCCCTCTACTGTTTTGTTTTTGTTTTTTAAGTGAGTCTCATCGCGACAAGAATGCAGCCTTTTCAACCAGAGTTATAATGTAGCCTCTCTGTGGATGCAGCCACGCAGTAGGAAGAAGCACACATTTTAGAAGATTGGACGCAGTTAATGCAGGCAAGTGATTCTGACCTTCAAAGCCTTGCTCTCAGGGTTTTCTTTCATCTTGCAACCTTCCCTTGATGAAACGACTGTGAGAATTTCTTACCTTCCTTTTCCCAGTTCTAAGCCGGGGAGTGGACCTAGCTTCCACGTGGCCATCCATCATCTAGACCTGTAATTGGGTTTTCCGGTTGACACGCAGCTCGTTCTGTTGTGGTAGTCACATGATTTGGCACGCGTACCCTCCCTGCCCGCCCCCGGCCCCAGTCCACTTGTGGCCTGATCGGCGCACAGGGCTCCAGAGCTGAGGAACAGGCTCGGCCCTTCACTGGCAACAGGCCGTCTGAGGACCTTCCGGTGCCGCTCAGGGGCTTCTTTTTACTATGTTGGTATGTGTGTTAGGCACATGATTTTGCCCTTAGATCTTATACTTTTTCCCCCTGCATTTCATTCTCCTATTTCCAAAAACACACTTGCACATCTAAGAACAGTGTTTCCAAGTGTTTTCACTAGCCGTGTGATAGAAGCTGTCGTGGAACCCACAGCTCCCCTGAGTGGAACTTACTCGGGCCTTGCCAGGGCGGGCTGGCGACCACCTTGAAAAGGCTCAGGTAGCGCCCTGCAGCCTGCACTGGCTGCGGTGGGGCAGGGCTGGTCTCCCTTTCTCTCTGGCTCGGGAGTCAGGTCCGTCAGCTTCTCAAGATGCTTCTGGGCCTGTGGGGACAGTGAGCAGTAATGGCCAAACCAGGAACTGATTCAAAGGATATGCTAAGTGCAGAGTAAAAAGGCTTGGCTTTGATTCTTTAAAATTATCTGATGGCAAGGCTACAGGTTAGATGCGGGGTGGATGGTGTGATGGGAAGGGCACCAGTTTCGGACCTAGGCCCACGGTGGCCCTGGTCTTGACTCACCTGGGACCCCGGATACACGTTTAAGTTTCTTAATCCATAAAACCAAGAGGTTTGGTTTAGCTCAGTGTTTGTTCATGCTGTGAAAGCAGTGTCTGCACGAAGTAGGTGCTCAAAGATTTACTGAATGAACGGATGAATAAAAGAATGCTAGAGAGCCCAGGTACTTAGGGCGTGAGGCAGAGGGTGGGACGGCGGGGATGCGTGTTTGGCCAGGCCGCCCCCCCCCACCAGTACCCCTTCAGCCTGTCTCAGATACGGTACTGGGTCCTGCTACTTTGAAAAATGTCTGCACAGCACTAGGTTAGCAGACGGATCTCTGAACGTGAAGATGGCTTGCTTCCGCTGCTCCCCGCTGTCCCTCCCCTGTATACTTTGTACCAGGATAAAAGTCGTGGGAGAGTAAATGCAGTTGCAGTCACATGTAGGGTAGGAAGTGCTGCAGAGGCGCTGTATTGTTTCCTGGCGCGGCTGTAATAAAGTGCCGCAAACTAGGTGGCTTAGAACACCAGACGTTCTCTCTCAGTTCTGGAGGCCAGAAGTCTGCAGTCCAGATGTTGTCAGCAGGGTTGGTTCCTTCTGGAGGTTCTGAGGGGGGACCTGCTCTGTGTCCCTCTCCTGACTTCTGGTGGCTACTGGCAATCTTTGGCATTCCTTGGTTTGTAGGCACAGCAGTCCAGTCTTTGCCTTTGTCTTCGTGTGACATTCTCTGTGTGTCTTTGTCCGCATTTTCTTCTTCTTATAATGACATCAGTCATTGGATTAGGGCCTGAACAGAGGTAGATTGAAAATGAATAGTGCTTGTAAGAGAACGAAGAAGAGTTACTAATTGAAAGTGATTACGTTGCCTAGAGCTTTGATAAGCATATTCGTGTTCTTAAACATAAAACATAGAGTTTCCACAGAGTGGAATGGTGGATTCTGGTTTTTGTGCAGAGCAAACGATGTGTGAGGCTGATCATTTCATGCATCTGCTGAAATCACATTCTTTAGCTTTAAAATGACTAGACAACACGCCACCATTACCTTCCAGGTTAAGCTGCCTGTGTCCCCCACTGTGTCTTGCACAAAGTAAACGTACACCAAATGGTGGTTGTTTCTGATATTTAACTATGATTAAGGGGGTCGCAAATCTGATGGGGCAGTTGGTTCCTTTATGGGTTCTTTGGTAGGTGGCTTCTCTGGAAGGCAGCTGCAGACAGTTTAGCATGCAGAATGTTGATTAGGAAGTACCCCTGGGAGGGACTTCCCGGGCGGTCCAGTGGCTAAGGTACTGTTCTGCCAGCGCAGGGGGCCTGGGTTTGATCCCTGGTCAGGGAACTAGATCCCACATGCCGCAACTAAATGATCCTGCACGCCGCAACTAAAGAACCCGAATGCCGCAGTGAAGGTCAAAGATCCCGCGTGCTGCAACTAAGACCCGGCACAGCCAAATAAATAAGTAGATATTAAAAAAAAAAAAAAGAAGTACGCCTGGGGGCCACACCTGCAGAACCTGCAGAAGGAAGGGAGAAGCTGGGCTGCTTTGCAGGCCCAGTCACTGCCTTGGCGCACCCCATGGGGAACTGTGGAGCTAGACCAGCCCTTCAGAGTTGCCCCAGGTTGGACCTGTGTACTCTCGACAGTCAGTCATCAGATGTGGGGCGGTCCTGGGAAGGGTCAGGACGCTGGAAGGGACAGCTCCCTGCAGCTGAGGCAGTCCCTGAGGGGCTGGCACAGCACTCCCAGCAGCTGGCGACGTGTCCTTCAGTTGCGGGTCTGGCTGGTACATCACAGTGTCTGCCACAGTTGGACAGTATTTTTCTTAGAAAATTTTTGATTGATTTGATTTGATTCATTGGTTAGCCTTCTGGAGAAATACAGGATAAGTCTGTCCCCCTTTGTCTGTGACTCCCCTCACCCCCCCACTGTGTATGTAATATGTATGTATGTGTGGCAGGGGTGGGCTCGGGTGGTGAGCAGAGGTACAGTGCGCAGTGAGCTTTTCTGTCCCAGGTTAGACACACTGGTTTCCTTAAACTTACATGATTTCACGTGGTATCGATGCTAACCTGCTATTTTCTTGGTGTGGTTGAGACGTCCTTGGTTTTCTTTAGCCGTCTGTCTGCCTGTTTTCAGATATTTATCAGTGACATTGAGGTCCTCAGAGCGATAGCTCATTCTCAAAAATGTGAAACCTATTTAATGTGAATTTAAATTCTCATCTCATTTTATGCTACTTCTCTCTTTCCCCTGTTGATTTGTCCTGCTTTGATGATTTGAAGGACCCTTTACAGAATCCGTGGTCATATTGGACTCCATTAGAGCCAAGTGTGTAATTCCTGGAAAGCCAGAGTTAGATGAGACCATTGCTGCTAAAGTCGTCCCCTTTGGGGCCAGAAGGATCCTTCTGGGTTGTTGCGAGTTGTTATCAGATGGTCTGTGGTGGTGAAGAGCTTGACCCTGGCGTCAGCTCAGTCTGCTTTCAAATCCGAACTCTTCCTCTTTTCTTGCTGTTTGGGGAAATTAATTTCCTAAGTTTCAGTTTCATCATCTGTAAAAAGGGAACATGTAGATAGTAAGGATTCAGTAAACATAAGCTGCTTCTGCCGTTGCTGGGAGAAAACCACGCTTATGTTATAAGGAAGAAAGTATCTTTGTTCACTAATTCTAGATATAGGTGACTGAGCTATATCTGTGATCTTAGCAAATGTCAAGTAGAAGGAAATGTTCTTAACTAATAAAGAATGTCTACAGAAGACTTAGAGAGACGTCCGTCTTAGTGAGGAAGTGTGGAAACATTTCCTGTATAATCTTGTACAAGACAAAGGATGCCCCACGGACACTACTTCTCTTCATCGTGCTCCTGAGCACCAGCCCACACAAGGAGAGAACAGCGCTAATGGGATTGGAATGCTGGGAACACAAAACTGTTGTCATACGCAGGCGACGGTCGTGTAGGAGACCTAAGAGAGTCTGTAACCTAGTATCTGGGAATAAATCTAATAGCCACGGTCTGTGTGTTGAAAATTAAAACTTATTTGAAGGACATAAAAGGAGATCCAATTCAATGGAGAAACTGGCCCTTGCTCAATACTGCAAAGCAGTCAGTTCTCCTCAGATTGATCTGTATATGTAATGCATTTCCAATTAAAATCCCAGTAGGGTTTCTCATAGAATGTGATGGCTGATTCTAAAATTATAAGAAAGAGCAAAGGGCCAAGATTGGGAAGACACCTCTGGAGAAAAGTCTCGGGACTTCACGGAAAGGTCTAGTGATGAGGACAGCACGGTGCCGGTGTGGGATGAGTGCACTGAGCGCGAGGCCTGTGGTCATGTGGGGCTTTGACACGGGAGGGAAGTGGTGCTGCAGGTGGGGCGGAGGGCTGGTCTGCAAGTGATGCTGGCCAGTTGGTTTTCCTTGTAGAAAAAAATGAAATTAGATGCCTTCTTCACAATTCCACGTCACGAACTCTAGATACAGGTAACTTGTGGCTGGGTTAAGGACTTGAATATTTTATTAGATTTTACAAGGCTGTACTTTGATGACCAAAACCCCAAATCTCAGTGACTTAAACATCAGACATTTCTTCCTGGTTCACATCACATACTGGCTGCGGTGAATTGGCTGCGGTGGCTCTGTTTTAGGTGTCTTCTCATTCTGGGGCCCATGCTGTTCTGTGATACCAGGCTGAATCTGAGGCCAGGCTGAATCCCATGATCACTTTTAAAGCATCTTTTTGGACCTGGTGTATGTTACGTCTGACCAGTCATAGGGAGCAGTGCAGGGGCATGTACTGAGGCGTCAGGGAGGTACTGCTAGTGTGTCCCATGGTGACAGTAGAGACCTGCTGGGTGAAAGGATGGATAAGGGAAGGAAAAGGATAGTTGGGAACAATAGTATTGCAGTCTGCCACAAATGCGAGAAGAGAAACTTGAATCTTTCAGAAGAAAATGCAGACAAGTATCTTTCTGATCTTGAGGTAAGGAAGGATATCTGAAGACAGTGTTCTCAAACTTTAAAGTATATGTGTTATCTGGGGGACGTGATAAAATGCAGATTCTGATTCAGTGGATCTGGAGTGACATCTTAGAGTCTGCATTTCTTTTTAAAAATCTTTTTATTTATTTATTTATTTGGTTGCACCGGGTCTCAGTTGAGGCAGGCGGGCTCCTTAGTTGTGGCATGTGAACTCTTAGTTGCGGCATGCACGTGGGATCTAGTTCCCTGACCAGGGATCGAACCCAGGCCCCCTGCATTGGGAGAGCGCAATCCACTGCACCATCAGGGAAGTCCCAGAGTCTGCATTTCTAGCAGGCTCCCAGGGAATGCTGATGCTGCTGGTGCATGCACCACACTTTGAGTAGCAAAGTCTTTAAGGCACACAAAGTGCCACAGCCATAAAAAGGGAAGATTGATAAACTCAGCATATTAAAGTTAGAATTTTTTATCAAAGGATAGCATAAAGAAAATGATGAGCCACACACTGGGAAAAATACTTCTGGCGTATGTAACTGGTGAGAGACTATAGTGTCCATTATATGAAGAACTTCTAGAAGGCCACAAAAAAGAAACAATTCAGCAGAGAAATGAGTAAAAACTGTGCACAAGTAGTTCAGATACGAGGAATCATAGCCAATAAGTATATGAAAAGGTGCTTGTCACTAATGATAAGGGAAATGCAAATTAAATCTCCGTGAGGTATTTTTCTTTTTTTACATTCACTACAGTGACAAAAATTCATGTCTCTGAGTACCATGTATTAGAGAGGATGTAGATTAAGGGATAACTTACATACATTGCTGATTGGAGTGCAGTACTGGTATGACCTCTTTGGGAAATAATTTTACATTATGTTGCAAAGTTCAGCATTTGTATATCCTATAACTTGACAGTCCCACTTTTGGGTATATATCCTCAGGAGAAATGTGTACCAAGAGCCATATACCAGACTGTTCGTAGCTGTTGTGTTTATAATAGCAATTGGAAACAACTCAAATGTTCATTGACAGGAGATTGAATGAAATATGGTATTTATACAGTGGAGTATTATAAAATAGTAAAAGTGAATAAACTTCTGCATACAACATGAGTGAATTTTGGAAACATGTGCTGAGTAAAAAAAGGAAGTCCCAGGAGATTATATACATTGTAATACCATTTTTACAGAGCTCAAGAATAAATACAACTGAAAAATATATTGTTTAAGCAAATCTGCATTTGTGACAAGTTTTATCTTTTAAAAGAATCAAAGAAGTGACACAGGTTAGTAGCCACTGTTGGATGGGGAGGTAGCGGGATGGGGTAGGGCGGGGTGGGGAGGTGGACAAATAAATGGTGACATGTTCTAGGCGGGGTGGTACTTACTACCTTTCTGTGTTTTATAACTGAAAAGCATTATGTGCATAGATGTTTTACCTGTAATAAAAGCAAACGTTAATACCACTAGTAGGCTCCGTTCTAGAAGACAGATGAAAGAGACAGGCCTACTCTGTCTTAAGTGATTGTGTTAGTCAGGGTCCTCCAGAGAAGCAGAACCAAATAGGGGTGGGGTGGAGGGTGGGGAGATAAGGAACTGTTTCATGTGATTGTGGAGCCGGAGAAGTCCAGACCCGGGAGAGCTGATGGTATAGTTCCAGCCTGCGCGTGGAAGCCTGAGACCCCGGAGAGCTGATGGGGTACCTCCAGTTCAGTCTGAAGGCGGGAGGAGACCAGTATTCCAGTTGAAAGACGGGCAGAGAGAAAGAGAATTCTTTCTTACTCAGACTTCTGTCCTACTCCGGCCTTCCGTGGACTGGGTGAGGCTCACCCGTGTCGGGGAGGGCTGTCTGTTTTACTTAGTCTACTAATTCAAATGCTAATCTCACCTAGAAAACACCCTCACAGACACAGCCCAGAAACGCATTTACCAAATATCTGGGCACCCGTGGCTCAGTCAAGTTGACACCTAAAATTCACCCTCATAGTGACTATCTCCCTTCCTGACCTCAGTTGCTCCGCTAGTAAAGATCACAGATCCCTGGGGAGGCATCCTTCTATTTCAGTTAACCTGTTCTCGGAGTTTCATGATTCCGAGCAGCCATCAGGCCAGAGCACTAGTTAACTAGCTCTGTAGGAGGCCTGGGTGCTGTTGGCTCTGCTGTGCTTCTCTTCATCCCTCCCCCAGGGACATGAGGACACAAAAGGGATTTTGCTGGAACATAATAGGATACACAGTGGTGATTCAGGTGTAGAGCAAGGCGAAGTAGATTGGTGATGTAGGGAGCGCAGAAGAATGAAATTAATTGATGTGAGATTATCTCAGGGAAAGAATGACAGAACATTGAAGGAAGGATAACAGTTAAATATGAGTGCACGGCGGTCCAGTGGTTAAGACTTCTCCTTCCAGTGCAGGGGATGCGGGTTCGATCCCTGGTCGGGGAGCTAAGATTCCACATGCCTCCTGGCCAAAAAGCAAAACATAAAACAGAAGCGATATTGTAACAAATTCAATAAAGACTTAAAAAAAATGTTCCACATCAAAAAAAAATCTTAAAAAAAAATGAGTTGCATGTATGTGCAATTCTTGTACAAATTGAGGCCTAGCTAATTTACGTTCAAATGGAAATATTCTCTGGGTAGTTGGAAATATTAGACTGAGAGGTCAAAGTAGGAGAATTGATTTGTAGTTGGTGACATTTGCATAAGTTTACGCAGATGTTTAACATTGTCATCGAATAGTTGAAACATAAATGTTCATAGGGTCTATAACACAACTCTAGGTAAAAGTCACTCCAGTAGTTATAATTACTGGTAGTTAGGTAACACCTGAAAGATGCATTAGAACAAGATTACTCTAATTTATTAAATATTTCAAGGGATGATAATCTCTTTCTTTTTAGAGTTGTTTAATTTCATATTCATCTGAGTAGAATACTCATTACTAACCCCCAAATCAGCTATTTCACATGACAGAAAACTTGACCAGAATCTATAAGAAAGCAATAATCAATTTCATATTTGACATGAGTTGTTTGAAAGTTGATTTTTTTCTTTAGTGTTTGGATAGTTAACTATTTTTCTTGTATCTTTGTTTATATGCCTTTCTGAACCATGCTGCATAATATTTCTGCTAATTTTTTCCTTCCTTTACATTTACCTTTGTAGCGTAATACTTATGATTTGAACATATCTGTGAAGTTTTCAAGAGTTTTGACCTGTATTGGGCTCTACAGATAGTCTTTTAGTCTGTTGAAGAGTTTTAATTCGTGTAAAATTCCAATCTCAAATGTATCACCTTTGTTGAGTATCATACTTGGCTGAGTACAGTATTTTAAATATATTTTTCAGGAATGTTGCATTGTTAACCTTTTTTTTTTTTTTTAATTTACTTCTGGCTGCTTTGGTTCTTTGTTGTTGTGCGCGGCTTTCTCTAGTTGCGGCGCATGGCTTCTCTTGTTGCAGAGTATGGGCTCTAGGCGCACGGGCTTCAGTAGTTGCGGCTCACGGGCTCTAGTGCGCAGGCTCAGTAGTTGTGGCGCACGGGCTTAGTTGCTCCGCAGCGTGTGGGATCTTCCCCGATCAGGGCTCGAACCCGTGTCCCCTGCATTGGTAGGCGGATTCTTAACCACTGTGCCACCAGGGAAGCCCTAACCTGTCTTTAAAGTACTTATATTTTAGGTTCCAAGAGTATGTCTATTTCATTGCTCTAGGGAGAATTCCATACGTAAGTAGTCACTTGGGCTCCAAGTGTAGTAGGGCTTCTCAGCATGTTCCCAGATTCAGGAATGCCTCAAAGTACACTTAAATTTGGTAGCATTTCTAAATTTTTTTTTTTTTTTTTTTTTTTTTTTCCCCCGTTACGCGGGCCTCTCACTGTTGTGGCCTCTCCCGTTGCGGAGCGCAGGCTCCGGACGCGCAGGTTCAGCGGCCACGGTTCACGGGCCCAGCCGCTCCGCGGCACGTGGGATCCTCCCGGACCCGGGCACGAACCCGTGTCCCCTGCATCGGCAGGCGGACTCCCAACCACTGCGCCACCAGGGAAGCCCCAACATTTCTAAATTTTTTAGCAGCTGTGCCTGACATCCAGCAAAAGTTTGTTAAATACAAGTACTTCGCGTTTAGCTTGAGTCTCCACCAGCCCCAGGAGTGTGCCCTCTGAGCACCATCCTCTTTCCTCCATTGTAGATCCGCTGGTCAGTTGGATTCACTCTTGGTGGTGGCTCTGCTATGAATATCCTGTTGTCAGATGTCTGTCTTGATCCACTACAAAATAGCTTGGTTCTGTGAAATAGGAACAACTCAAGACCATTTCAGTGGCTGTAGGCACCCGCGTAATATTCAGGTGCCTGCCTTGATGCTGCGCATGTCATGTAGGAAGGTAGGTCACAGTGGACCCTGCCCTTGCAGTGAATGCAGAGAATGCATTGAGGAGTCAAGAGCCTCCAGGTGTATGTAATCAAAGATAATAAATGAGGATGAGGCATGCCCAGGGGAAAAGAGATTCTGGAAGTTTCTGATACTATTAAAAAATGGAGTACTGATTGATTTTACTGTATAGAACAGTACAATTTATGCAGATTATTTAAAGAAAAGGAGAAGGATATACTTAATCTCATTCCTAAAATTGTATTTTCAGTTTAACTTTTCTAGCCTGGGAAATTGAGACTGTAAGGACCCTAGGTGATCTGTGTCTTGCTTATAATGTGGACCTTAGAGAAAATGTTAATTCTTTCTGGTTAGAAGATTTATGTTTACCAAAGCATATTCTGAGGAACACAGAAAGGATCCTTAACAAGTATGGAAAATGCTGTCTACTTTGTTTCCTTCAGGGAGGTTCCACAGGCACATTACCATATTAAAAGTTCAAGATGTCCTAAAATAAACCTGCTTTTGTTTTAGCTCTGGTATTTCCCTAATTTATGCAAAAAGAAGTTCTATAACAAAAGTAATACATTTTTATATCACCTGGAATACACCTTGGGGAAACTGTAGCAGGTTATCTTTTAAATGATGACACTTCATTTAAATAGCTTCCTAGGGGCTATAACTATTGTATGTTAAGAGTCACATCTAGTGGTATATAAACACAATGAAATATTACTCGGCCATTAAAAAAAATGAAATAATGCCATTTGCAGCAACATGGATGGACCTAGAGATTGTCATACTGAGTGAAGTCAGTCAGGCAGAGAAAGAAATACGGTATGATAATGGGGAATCTGAAAAGAAATGGTACAAATGGACCTATTTACAAAACAGAAACAGACTCACAGACTTAGACAAGGAACTTATGGTTGCGGGTTGGGGAGGATAGGGGAGGGATAGTCGGGGAGTTTGGGATCAAACTCAAATACGCGCTGCTGTATTTAAAATGGATAACCAGCGAGGACCTACTGTAGAGCACGGGGAGCTCTGCTCAACTCTGCAGCCTGGATGGGAAGGGAGTCTGGGGGAGAATGGATACGTGTATATATGTGGCTGAGTCCCTTTGCTGTGCACCTGAAACTATCACAACATTGTTAATTGGCTATACTCCAATATAAAATAAAAAGTTAAAAAAAAATCTTTTTTTTTTTTTTGTGGTTTGCGGGCCTCCCTCCGCCGCGGCCTCTCCCGTCGCGGAGCACAGGCTCCGGACGCGCAGGCCCAGCGGCCATGGCTCACGGGCCCAGCCGCTCCGCGGCATGCGGGATCCTCCCGGACCGGGGCGCGAACCCGTGTCCCCTGCATCGGCAGGCGGACGCGCAACCACTGCGCCACCAGGGAAGCCCAAAAAAATCATTTTTAAAGCTAAAAAAAAAAAGGTCATTTTTTTTAACATCTTTATTGGAGTATAACTGTTTTACAATAGTGTGTTAGTTTCTCAAAAGATCATTTTTAAAGCTCTAAAATCACATCTAAAAACTTGATTTAATCTTTGAAGCATATATTGAATAATTAATGAATGCAAAATGAAATTATGTACTTTGAACATACTTTGAGTTCTCAAATATATATCTTTTTGCAAGATCAAAGAGAATTTTATTCTGATTCTTTAAAATTTATAACTAGTTGGATATGAGTCAGATAATCCATATAAAATTTTTATACTGAATTAGATATCTCTTATTAACAGATACTAAAACATCACCAAAGTATTGCTTATTACCTAAGTTCATTTTAGAGAATTGTAATATGTATTACTTAGATTATGGCTTTTAATAGTAACTACAAAAAAGAATTGACCCACTGTCTTACCAGCAAGTTGTAGAATTTCAGGCCATTTTTTTTCCCCCACTCATTGAAACTCAGAAGATAGATCACTTTGTAGTTTTGAGATGAGAAGTTGAAAGCTGTAAAATTTTTATGCACAGACATTTTGACAAGCAACAGTATCACTTTGAAAAATTATTTTAGTACACAATGATCTAGTATTTTACTTGATAAAATGTTTCATCCTTGACGAAATGGGTTTCATCATGTTAGAGCTTTTTGCATTTTCAACAGTTCTAAAAATCTACTTGTTTTAATTTTTTGTTTCCAAATAAACTTGCTTTGGGCTTGTGAAAATTTGCATTTCTTAGAGTGAAGATCAATTTAAGCTTCTCCTAATTGAAGTTTTTAGGTTTCTAAAATTTAGTTGTTCCATCACTTTTCCAACAGTTCTTCTAAAAGCTTTCTAGAATTTCATAATACTGAACTATGTTTTGATTTTTGGATTTTGTTTGGTAGCTGGTTTGTAATCTTTAACACTTTCTTTATTTCAGATGTAAGTGTATACGTTTCCCCCTCCCTTTTGACCCAAATGGCTTCATGCGTGTTTTTTTATCCTATAAACTGTGTGAAGTGAAGTTTTCCCCTTTTAGGGAAAAAGGGCATTTAAAAAAATCTCCATAAGACTCCCACCCCCACCCCCCCGTACGCGGGCCTCTCACTGTTGTGGCCTCTCCCGTTGCGGAGCGCAGGCTCAGCGGCCGTGGCTCACGGGCCCAGCCGCTCCGCGGCACGTGGGATCCTCCCGGACCGGGGCACGAACCCGTGTCCCCTGCATTGGCAGGCGGACTCTCAACCACTATGCCACCAGGGAAGCCCAGGACTTTTTTGAAGGCATAAAAACTATCATTTTGTAGCCCTGCTAAAGAATTCTGACATCTAATAGATCTTGAACTAAACACCTCATTGGTTACTGTACTGTGATAACCTGCAAAGAAATTATAACCTTTGAAAAGCAGTTCAGCTTTTCAAACCAGAAATATTAACAGATGAGTATGAATCAGCAAATAACCGCCAGTCAAGTAAAAGAAATAAAGCAATGTTACTTTACATAAGCAGTTCATCTCCCTAATATTCAGCCCAGTTAAAACTATAAGAACATAGAGGCTGATCCAAACTTTCATTTCTGTAAGCATTTGACAATAGCACAGTCAGTAGAGGGGAATTCATCCAAGCTGGATGGAGAGCTCTTCCCTTTTATTCATTCTCATTACACACTTGATCTACATCTCATTTGTTTTGCTTTAATGGAAGTCTGTTTAGTACTTCTGATTCTTATGTAGAACTGAGTGCTTTCACCTATACTTTATCTTCATATAGTTGGTTCTTCCTTTTTTCTTATCTTTTAAACATAGATATTGACCCAGGTCTGTTACATGCCTGCAATTTAAGACACCTGCTAGTTCCTGTTACTATCAAGTAGTAGTCTTATCTATAAGAACAATCCTACATTTATGAAAAAAATTCATTTTATTTGTCACTGGAGAATATACACTTATCAGTTCATTTCTGATAACCTGTAGTAAAAATGGAGTTTCTTAATCTGTTATGCAGTTCTTCCTATTTGCACAGAAGGAACTCATGTCCCACACTAGATTTATTGATTATGTTATTTTTAAATGGAGCCTTATTCATTTCCTAGGACTTGACACACTTCTAGATGGGGAAGAGACTGTAGATCTGATTGTCCATTTCCATCTAGTTTTCCAGTTACGTGGCTAAACAGGTGTACGTGACCAGCTTTTAGCCCTTGGTCCTGTCTTCAGTGATAGGGCTGTAGGTTAGGTTATAGATTCTCTGTGGATTTTCTCTTCTGGCCATAAATTGGCTCTGGAGCCAGGCTACCTACTAAAGAGAAAAGCGCAATACCTTGTGTTCCAAATTGATGCACTGAGATCTGAAACTAACAGGCAAAGATTGTATGTATATGTATAACTATATCTTATTGTATGAGTGCACTCTCTGGTTTGCTTGGCAAATATTATTTAGGAAATTTGTGAGAGTAGTAGAATATAAAAGCCAGAGTCTTACTATTTCAGACATCTATTCTCTTTTCTATGTTCTTTTTTCTATTTCTATCTTACACCCTTTACCCTTCCCCTTCAAAGGCTTTTCTTTATGTGAAAATCCTGTGGACACCCAAATTGAAGAATTATGAAAAGATAGTTGCAGGCAATGTAGGCCTTTGATGAATACTGAGCATTTTAACCATTTTTTGATGAAATTTGTAGTGAAAAAGGTCCAGTTAAAAATAGAGTGAAGGCATAATTTGCAGAAGTACCATACCAGGTCAAAGGGAGGGCAGTGGGTTTCAGTGGGAAGAAGTCCAAATTGGTTACCTAAGGATGAAGACCAAAGCCCACTAATTCAGGGTGGTGACACCGAAGGAAAAACCCCGAGGGTCGCCGTCTGTGTGTCACTAACACCGTGCACAGTGCCTGGTACACAGTAAGCCTCCAGTAGGTGTGTGGGTGGTGAGAGAATGAGTGAGAGCCCTGGCTTAGAGGGTTACTCCCTTCCGGGGGGTTTAGAACTTGACTAGAGTTGAGTTCCCTCCTCAACCCTCCCCGCCCTCTGCTGGTGTTATGAATATTGTTTTATTTCCCAAACTTTCTCCTTCGGAATTCATTCCCCCCATTAGATTTGGAAAGTATTTGGCTAGACACAGTTTTGATCACCTGCCAGGGCCTAAGCATTCCGCTGAATAGTACCTGGAGTATGTCACAGTTTGGCCCTGAAAGACCTTTCAGCCTCATTTGAGGGAACCCACACGCAGGGAGACAGTTGGAGAGTCATGTGATTGGAGGTCATTGAAAGGCGAGGGTGATGAGGAAGCAAAAGCCCTCAGTGTCGCAGGGAGAGAGCCGTGTGGCCTGGCCTTACGTAGAGAAGGCTTCTTAGAGGAGATGCGGCAGGACCCGACTCCACGCCACTTAGGTGTTAATGTCTCAGCGGTGTTCATGCCTTCCGAAACCTTTCTGAGCATGTTAGTTTAGTCTCTTCTGTATGGATTATTTTTCTTTTGCAGTGTTTTAATCAATCTGTGCCTTTGAATATTCCATCTAAGTTTACCAGACGGCTGGTTTCAACAATGTTAGACTTTAGGGTTGTTTCTTATGAAGAGTCCCATGTTTTTTGCCCCTTGAAGTCGTCATTAGGACCACTGACACCTGTTCCTGCTCTCCCTCTCCTTCCCAGCCTGTGAGAGGAGTGCGTCTCCCCACCTGTGGAAGTGAAGTGAGGCCACGAGACTTGGTTTGCCTGGTGAAGTGTGAGTGACTCACTTCCAGGAGGAAGCTTTCAAAGCGCTGGTACACACTTTGGTGCAGAGCTGCTTTTTCTCTCATTCCTGGACTAGCAGGGTTCAAGGCTGGCAGCCGTGGTCATCCTGTGGCCCAGGGTGGTTCTGCTGAGTGACTGTGCCGAGCGCCCCTGCCAGCCCGGGATGGACACGGAGCATGAGCAGGATAACAGACCTTTGTGTTCAGCTGCGGCCATTTGGGAGTTGTTTCTGCAGCACATCTGCCCTCTTTGGACTGAATAACCTTTCCTCCCAATTTTGTCCGTTGGCCCTCTATTCTATTTATTCTCAGTTTTCCTTTTGCTCTCTTGATAAGCTTCATCTCTTCTTGCCGTTCTGTACAGTCTGGCTTCGTCATTAAACCTTCCATGATTGCATTCTACCGTAACGAAATTTGACTTGTTGACATGTGAGGCCTCTCAAACATAAAGGTAAATCATTTCCAGTTCCCTCACACGATTCCTCTTGGGCACAGTGTTATCTCAAAATAGCTGTGATTGGTACCCTACCTTCCGGGTATAAGGAAGAGTGTCTCGTAC
>NW_021146644.1:0-7853 GCF_002837175.3 Physeter macrocephalus
AGCTGTTGTACTCTACCGCTGTACTCTTCAAGGTGCTGTACTGAAAGATTAAAAATGTTTTTTGTGTTTGTTTTTTATGCATTGTGTGAAAAGTATTATAAACCTATTACAATACAGTACTGTATAGCCGATTGTGTTAGCTGGGTACCTAAGCTAACTTGGTTAGACTTATGACCAAACCGGACTTACGAATGCACTCTCAGAACGGAACTCGTTCATATGTAGGGAATTTACTATACTTCTTTGGGACAAAAGGGTTAACCAAATAAAACTTTCAGTTCATCCCATGTCCCAAGGATTAATATTAAACTCCCTTTATTACTTACTGGGGAGGAGGAAAATGGGAGTTGGAGGCTAGGTCCAAAAAAGCAAAGAGAAGAAAAGTAGACAATCAAGCAGCTCAAAATCAGTTATGAACCTCCAAAGAATTAAGTAAAAGCTCACCTTCAGAAAAAAGCCTGAGCTTCCCTGGTGGCGCAGTGGTTGAGAGTCCGCCTGCCGATGCAGGGGACACGGGTTCGTGCCCCGGTCTGGGAAGATCACACATGCCGCGGAGCGGCTGGGCCCGTGAGCCATGGCCGCTGAGCCTGTGCGTCCGGAGCCTGTGCTCCGCAACGGGAGAGGCCGTGCTCTAGAGCCCGCGAGCCACAACTACTGAGCCCGTGTGCCGCAACTACTGAAGCCCACGTGCCTAGAGCCCGTGCTCCCCAAGAGAAGCCCTCGCACCACAACGAAGAGTAGCCTCCACTCGTCGCAACTAGAGAAAGCCCACGTGCAGCAACAAAGACCCAACACAGCCAAAAGTAAATAAATAAATTTATTTTTTAAAAAAAGAGAAGAAAGCCTTTAATGCATGAGAATACTCTGAATATACTGAAACAAACTGCCAACTAGAGAAAGCCCTCGCACAGAAACAAAGACCCAACACAGCAAAAATAAAATAAATTAATAAACTCCTAACCACCACCCCCCCTCCAAAAAAAAGAAAAAAGCCTTGAGGGGCTTCCCTGGTGGCGCAGTGGTTGAGAATCCGCCTGCCAATGCAGGGGACACGGGTTCGATCCCTGGTCCGGGAAGATCCCACATGCCCGAAGCAACTAGGACCATGCGCCACAACTACTGAGCCTGTGCTCTAGAGCCTGCGAGCCACAACTACTGAGCCCGTGTGCCGCAACTACTGAAGCCCACGTGCCTAGAGCCCGTGCTCCCCAAGAGAAGCCCTCGCACCACAACGAAGAGTAGCCTCCACTCGTCGCAACTAGAGAAAGCCCACGTGCAGCAACAAAGACCCAACACAGCCAAAAGTAAATAAATAAATTTATTTTTTAAAAAAAGAGAAGAAAGCCTTTAATGCATGAGAATACTCTGAATATACTGAAACAAACTGGGAGGCTTATGATAACCTTCAAAATGCTCTTACCCTCAAAGTATTCGTTATTAATTCTAAGCAGGCCATTAAATGCCAGGTTTATAAACTTTATACAATATGGAATACCTGGATATCATTCCACCCCTCTAACAAAAAACACTCATAAATTAATTATACAGCAAAAGCAGAAACTTGCCTATACCTTCTCTTTATGTGACACTTCTGTACGTAATCTGTATTTTGAAAATGACTAGAAATTATCATTAGATTAGAAATTAGAAATGATGCTGTTAACCGTGATCTGTGTTACTGTTACATACTTTCAAGCACACTGATACGTTTGAATTTTTCCAGAGATTTGAGCATGTCAGTGGACATCCCCCGGTAATTGGCAATCCACGTGAAGAGCATGAATTCTAACCAATTCAAGAGGCTTTATGGAGCACCAAGAGAGGGCAAGATACCAAGATGAAAGAGTCATCCCTGACCTCAATAAGGAGAGGAATTCAACCACAAAAAGGAACGAACTCCTGATACGTGTTACACGTGGACAAACCCTGAAAACACTGTGCTAAGTGAAATACGCCAGACACAAAAGGACAAATATTATGATTCCAATTACATGAAATATCCAGAATAGGCAAATTCACAGGGACAGACAGCAGACCAGAGGTTACCAGGGGCTAGGAGTAGGGAGCAATGGATGGTTATTACTTTAATAGTTACAGAGTTTCTGTTTGGGGTGAAGAAAACTTCAATTTTCCAAACAGAGGAGTGGTGATGACTGCACAACACTGTGAACGTACTTAATGCCACTGAATTGTACTCTTAAAAATGGTTAAAATGGGGGAGTTCCCTGGTGGCCTCGTGGTTAGGATTCCAGGCTTTTCACTGTCGTGGCCCGGGGTTCAATCCCTGGTTGGGGGAACTGAGATCCTGCAAGCCGAGCAGCATGGCACGGCCAAAAAAAAAAAAAGGGTTAAAATGACCTTAACCTAAAACTATAAAGCTCCTAGAAGGGCACTGGACTAAGCAGTGGTTTCTTGGATAAGGCACCAAAAGCAAAAACAGACAAATGAGACTCCATCAAACTTAAAATTCTGTACATCAAAGGACACAACAGAGTGAAACGGCATGGGAAAAACTATGTGTAAATCATATATATCTATTAAGGGGTTAATATTCAGAATATATAAAGAACTACAACTCAACAAGAACGACAACAACAAAACTCTGATTTTTAAAAATGGGCAAAAAGGGGGCTTCCCTGGTGGCGCTAAGAATCTGCCTGCCAACGCAGGGGTCACGGGTTTGAGCCCTGGTCCAGGAAGATCCCACATGCCGCGGAGCAACTAAGCTCGTGCGCCACAACTACTGAGCCTGTGCTCTAGAGCCTGCAAGCCACAACTACTGAGCCCACGTGCCACAATTACTGAAGCCCGTAGGCCTAGAGGCCGTGCTCCGCAACAAGAGAAGCCACCGCAATGAGAAACCCACGCACTGCAACGAAGAGTAGCCCCCGCTCGCCGCAACTAGAGAAAGCCCACGCACAGCAACAAAGACCCAATGCAGCCCCCCACAAAAAAAAAAAAATTTAAAATGGGCAAAAGACTTCTATAGGCATTTCTGCAAAGCTGACATACAAATGGCCATCAAGCATATGAAAAAATGTTCAACATCGTTAGGCAGAGAAATGCAGATCAAAACCATGAGAGATCACATCACACCCATTAGGACCATTACTATTAAAGAAGAAGAAAAGGGAATTCCATTGAGGTCCAGTGGTTAGGACTCCGAGCTTCCACTGCAGGGGGTATAGGTTCGATCCCTGGTTGGGGAACAAAGATCCTGCATGTCACATGGCGCAGCCAAAAACAAACAAACAAACAAAAAAACAAAACAAAACGAATGTTGGTGAGGATGTGGAGATATAAGAATCCTTGTGTACTGTTGGTGGTATTGTGAAATAGTGGGATCCTTATGGAAAACAGTATGGAGGTTCCTCAAAAAATTAAAAACAGAACCACCATATGATCCATCAATTCACTTCTGAATATTATCCAAAAGAACTGAAAGAAGGGGGACTTCCTTGGTGGTCCAGTAGTTAAAGACTCCACGCTCCCAATGCAGAGGGGCCCGGGTTCGATCCATGGTCAGGGAACTAGATCCCACATGCATGCCGCAACTAAAGATCCGCACACTGCAATTAAGACCTGGAACAGCCTAATTAAATAAATACTAAAAAAAAGAAAAAAGAATTGAAAGAAGGGTCTCAAGGAGATATCTGTACACCCATATTCATAGCAGCACTAGTCACAGTGGCCAAAAGGTACAAACAACTTGTGTTCATCAACAGATAAATGGATAAACAAAATGTGGTATATACATACAATAGAATATTATTCAGCCTTTGAAAGGAAAGAAATCCTGTCACATGCTACAACATGGATGAACCTTAAAGATATAGTAAGTGAAATGATCCAGTCACAAAAAGCCAAATACTATTGTGAATCCACACATACCTAAAAGTAGTCAAATTCATAGAAGCAGTAAGTAGAATGGTAGTTATGAGAGGCTGGGGTGGGAGGAGGAAGAAAATGGGAGTTGTTGTTTAATGCATATAGAGTTTCAAATTTAGAAGATGAAAAGGTTCTGGAGATCTGTTTCCCATTAATATGAATGCACCTAATGCTACACAACTGTACACTCAAAAATAATTAAGATGCTAAATTTTAGATTGTGTTTTTTACATTAAAAAATGGTTAAAATGTAAAATTGTTATATATATTTTACCACAATTTTTTAAAATAAATAATGCAATATACCAAAAACTGTTGAAGTGCATCGTATGTGAATTGTATCTCAATAAAGCTGTTAAAAAAAAAGGCAGAGGACACAGAGTTTCACCAAATCCAGTGAGCTTCACTCACTGGTTTACAGAAAACAGAACAATTTGTTGGAAGTACCCAAAGCCTTGAGCAGAGGAGCCTATGCTCCTACTTCCTCCAACTTCTTCACCCTGGCCTCCAGGTGACAGCTCTTCTCTTTCCCTTTCCAAGGCACACCACCACCACCTTGTAACTTCCCAGTTCCTTATTACATCTGGCCTCACAGGAAAATTAAGTTAAAGAAGCTGCAGGGGCAGTCACAGGAGGGGGCATGGAATTCACGACTCACACTCCACGTTTAGCAGCAGAGCCCAAATATTAAAAAAAAAAAAAAAAAAAAAAATCACACAGTAGACGTACAATAAACGTTAGGTCTCTGCCCTTCCTCTCCTCTTCTTCAAGCCCAGCATGTTTAAAACAGCAAATTCTCTGCTCCCATGCTGGGATAGCCACTGGCCTAACTCATATGTGCTGGAGCTTAAACACAGGGCATCATTTAAAATATGGCTGTCAATGCCTATCACCTACTACTAAACTTAAAAACGTATCACAAAACTGTAACTAGGATAAGCGTATTTTGTTAAAATAATAAACATTTCTACAGCACATGAAAGGGATAATAAGATAAAGACCACAAATATTAACAATCACCTCTGAGTGGTGGGACTAAAGGTGAGTTTCTCTTTTTTCTGGCTTATCTGCATTTTTAATAATGAATCTGTAACTTCTGTAATAACAAAAATAACCCGAAATCTTCAGAAAAATAAATCATTCTGGCTCAAAATTTCACTACCTCTTATACTACAGACACTTTCACACGTTACTGCACTGAAGCTGAATTGGCACCATGTGAAACAGACACGATTTCCTCCATTTTGCAGATGAGAATGAGCTGAGGCTCAAAACAGTGACTTGGTCAAGGTTTTATAGCTAGTAACAGACCAAGGATTACAATTCAGGCCTTCAACTCCAAGCCTGGGGCCCTTTCCATTCCATCACATCTTAAAGGGCAATTTGCATTATTGCTCATGATATTGTATTAAAAAAAAAAAAAGAAAAACCCTATGTTGAAACTGTTGTTAAGAGCACCTGCTACATAATCTTGGGCAAATAACCCCGGGAGCCTCAGTTTCCTCATCTGAAAAGTGAAATGGTTGGAAAAGATATTCTATCTCACCAGCTAATCTAGACTCACCAGCTAATGGATTTTAAGTCTAGATACCATCTGAGGAGAAAATAACCCCGTGGGCAAAAATGAATGGTTGGAGAGAAGTTGAGGCCTATGCTCTGGGCCAAGGGCCATTCTTAATGGAAACAGGTGGTGGACAGTCAAGACGAAAGAACCGCTGGGGAAACCATAAACTTCCAGGTTAAAACAACAGCTGAAAGCTCCTGCTTCGCTTTCCTAACAGCAATGCTTCAATCTTGGCTAACTCATGATTAGAAACCACATACTGTAAGTAAAGCTAGAAGAATATAAAAACACGGGGGGAGGGGAGGGACCTGTAGCAATAGTTTATGCACGCTATGGTAACTGGATGATTTTTCAAGTGGACTCATTAATGTTAAAACAGAAAAAACCCTTGGTGGTTCCCAGAGACGACTCTTCCTCAGCAAGAATTTAAGGAGAAACTGAAAATTGCGTACCACTCTGAGAGATGCCACACTTGTGGAAAAGAGCCAACCCAACACTTGTGGAAAAAGTGAAAGAATGAAATTAAAACCTCTTCGATCTACAGAGAATCAAAGAAAGCGAAGAGACCTTCCTTAAGGGTGAAGTTCCTGTAAACGATTCAGCGGGTACCTGTTACCTCTTACACGGCAGACATTATAAAGCACTCCACGCTATCTGACACTATTATACAGCCTTCTCCCTCGAAGGTAATAAAACTACAGCATTAACTTTGCTGGCGAGAAAAAGATTCCATTTTGCTAAAGCAGGCTCCGACCAAAATCGCACCACCTTCCCCTCAACTACGGGGATGAGCCTAAACCAAGGAGAAGCTGCTTAGAGCCAGTGCAAC
The DNA here is from genome assembly GCF_002837175.3 of Physeter macrocephalus. Taxonomy (NCBI): domain Eukaryota; kingdom Metazoa; phylum Chordata; class Mammalia; order Artiodactyla; family Physeteridae; genus Physeter; species Physeter macrocephalus. Next base: position 6,282 of record NW_021146644.1, read on the forward strand.
CATCTTAGAGAATTAAAACAACATCCTGCTCCGAGGACCACAACCAAGACACCAGCGGCTTTAAATCCAAAACCAGGTCCTTAGCGAAGAAAGCTCCTCACCGTGCTCTCCGCGCTCCCGGGTGCGAGAATCCAGCCCCGCTACTAGGCCATAACGGGTGAGCACCTGACGCGGGGGGGGAGGGCGAGCCAAGGCCCTAGCGGATGTGGGACGAGGAAAGGGGGGCTCTCGAAGCTCCTCAGGAGAAGCGCAGCCCTCCAGAGGCGGGGGTCCTGGAGGCCCCCCCCCCCAGGGGTAAGCACCAAGAACACGTGGGGCGACAGGAGCAGGGAAAGGGTGTCCGGGGCAGGCAGCCTGGGTCTGGCACGGCGGCCGGAAAAAGGAAGACGGAGCTATCCCTGGGTAGGGAACGGAGCCCTCAGAGCCCGGAGAATCAAGGCAAAGGGCGCGGAGAGAGGGGCAAGGCCACGAGGAGGGCGGGTCTCCCTGGGCGCGGGGGCACGCGCCAGGCCGGCGCGGCGGGACGCGGGTAGCTGAGGACCCCAACCCAAGGCAGGAGATCGCTGACCTGCCTCCGAGGCGCGGGGAACCAGGAACGGGCGCGCCCGGGGGGGCCCTGTAACCAGCGGCCGCCCGGACCGGACCCGCCCCGCGGCGCCTCCCTCCTGCCCCTTTCCCTCCCTCGCTCCCTCCCTCCCACCCGCGGCCCGTTATCCCGCGGCCGCCGCACTCACCAGCGGCTGAACCTGAGCCCGCCGCTGCCTCAGCTGCTGCCTGCGCCTTCGCAGCCGCCGCCGCCTCCTCACTGCTGAGGCCGATTCCCGGGTGAGCCTCCGCGTCCCGCCGCTGCTGCCGCCCGAGCAGAACACCCCAAAATGGCGGCACTTCCGGCACCTACCACCGGCGGGGAGGGCCGACGAGGAGGGGGAGGGCGGCTTGAGGGAACGTACCACCGTGGTGCGGCCGGCAGCGCCGATCCGAGCGGAGCAATGCTCAGGGGCGGGTCGAGCGCCCGGCGCTGCAGCGCCCCCTCGGGCTGGGGAGTGGAGAAGCAGCTCCGCAGGAGCCCCCGGGGCCTCGGGCGGAACCCTCAGCTCAAGGAGCTGCAAGGGCACGTCTCTTTTGTCTCGGAGCTCTGCTGGAGGAAGACCCCCGGCCTGAGACCCTGAAGTTCTCGGCTCTCCACAGGAGTTCTGGATGAACTAGTGGGCAAGGACCTCTGCTTGGCACTGAATATGCGCATAATAAAATATATGATGAATGAATGAATGAGTGAATGGGATGGTGCTTGGCCAGCGCTGGGCACATGACACACCCTCCTTTCTACCCCAGCAGATAAGCAACAGGATCCAGGCCTTCCTTCTCGGCTGAGATGGGGAATGTGAGTGTATTGCAAGCTTTCAGAGTTAGGGGAATGCTTTCTAGCAGCATGATCAGCTGTGTGAACTCACAACCTTGCAAAAATCCTTGCAGCGCCCAGAAGCTCATAAGGGTTCTGTTAAGAGACTGATGTTCCAGCCCTAACCTGCTTCTCCCCCGACTAAAAAAAAAAAAAAAAAAAAAAAAAAAATC
>NW_021146644.1:7939-20626 GCF_002837175.3 Physeter macrocephalus
CCGACTAAAAAAAAAAAAAAAAAAAAAAAAAAAAATCAATAACCCAGGTTAGGTCCCTGAAGACCTCCTTCAGAGTGACCCAGGAATCCCAGGATCTAGGTGGAACGCAAACAGTACAGTAGTTCATTCGTTCGTTCGTTCGTTTAAAAGGTCATTTATTCCACAAGTTCTACACCTTGTGGGACAGTAAAATGCAGATAGATAAAGAAAACTTAGTTCAGGGACCTTTTGGCCCCAAACATGCAAATAACTCATGGGTTTGCAAATGATTTCTCTGTAACATCTGGCTTCCCAGAGCAAATAATTCTTCTACCCACAAACACTGATTATACAACCTTACCACAAAAAAATAAGTGGACTCCCAAGCAGAAGCCTCAAAGGCTTTCCCATGTGTTGGAAGCACCTCTTTCCCCCGTGGGGGGAAAAAAAAACTAACCACAGTGTTTCTGGTACCATATAAATCTGAACAATTAGCCCCTAAATTGTACACTATCATATTCCTTAGTTGTACTGTGTACTTTATCATTTTATATACATTTGTAATACTGATATATGATCTTGTTAATAGTTTTATGTGTAATTTACTGAAAACATCTTACATTTATAGACCATTATAGCTTATAGAATGTTGTCACATACATTATCACAATTAATTTTATATTTGTCTCCCAGCTGCTGTAGATTGTAGAGAATCTTAATCTTAATTTTAAGCAGAGAATCTGTCCTGTTCTTTTTTGTGCCATAGAAACATCCAGATATCCATGTGGTTAACCTCCTCACCTCCTTCAGGTCTTGACTTAAATGTCACCTTCTCAGTTGGGCCTTCCCTGACCACCCTATTTAAAATTACATACACATACACCTGTGTTTCCAGTCCCCCTTTGCCACTTTGTTTCTATCCAAAGCACTTATCACCATCTAACATAGTATATTTTGTACTTCATATTTTACATATTTTATTTGTAGTCTTCCCACACCAGAAGGTAAACTCTATGGGGATAGGGATCTTGTCTGTTTTATATCCTCCGGGCCTAAAATAATGCCATGTAGGTGCTCAATAAATACTGGGGTTTTTTAAAATTTGATTTCCATATATTGTGAAATGATTACCACAATAAGTTTAATTAACATCCATTATCTCATACAGACACTTTTTTTCCTTGTGATGAGAATCTCAAGATCTACTCTGTTAACAACTTTCAAATATATTGTAAAGTATGTTAACTATCGTCATCATTTCGTACATTACATCCCTAGTACTTATTTATCTTATAACAATAAGTTTGCACCTTTTGACTACCTTCATCCAACTCCCCAATTCATCAATAGGTATTGTTGAATTAATGAATAGACATATCTTGGTGCTGAGTATGAAAAAAGAGAATGAATTGTTTAGCATCCAGAAACTTCCTGCAACCTACCATGAGGTAAATGAGAGCGGGGACCACACCTGTCTTGTTATCCTCTTCTCTCTCCAATGCTTTTCACAGTGTCCAGCTCAACAGATATTTCTCAAAGGGCGACCAGTAACTTTCCCCATTTTACCTGCCCCTTGACTTAGGGCCACTCCTTGCAGGGCTCTAGTGTCATTCTTGCATCTAGTTACCAAGGAAGGCCAGAGTCCATTACCCCAGAGTCGGGTGGAAGAACAATTACATGAAGAACACAGATTCTTCTAACTTCAAAGGGCTTCCCAATATAGACAAAACACTAAACAGTCCAAATACAAAAAAGCCTGATGTGAGATATAAACGAGTATGAAAAGCTTCCTGCTTCATTTTTTGCCTTCCAAATTGATTAAGATTTGTTTTTAAAAATGTTAACAAGGGTTCAGGGAAGCAAACCTTTTCCAAGTGCTAGTGGGAATAAAATTCAGAGAGTCCGGGGCTTCCCTGGTGGCGCGGTGGTTGAGAGTCCGCCTGCCGATGCAGGGGCCACGGGTTCGTGCCCCGGTCCGGGAAGATCCCACATGCCGCGGAGCGGCTGGGCCCTTGAGCCATGGCCGCTGAGCCTGCGTGTCCGGAGCCTGTGCTCCGCAACGGGAGAGGCCACAGCAGTGAGAGGCCCCAGGTAGTTCGTCTGGAGGAATTTGAAAGTTTACATACCTTTCTAGGAGCTTTTCTTAAGAAAATAATCAGGATAAGAGCAGAGATGTACTAGTACTTCCCTGGCGGTCCAGCGGTTAAGACTTGGACGCTCCCAATGCAGGGGCATGGGTTCCAACCCTGAATGGGGAACTAAGATCCCACACACCACACCATGCAACAACAACAACAACAAAAAAAGCAGAGATGTACTGATGTATTATGGATCATAACATTGTAGGAATAGCATAAAATCTGATACAAAAGTATATACTTTATCAAGTATATCATATACTTGATAAAGTATATGATATAGCCATAGCCTAAATATTATATATTTTTTCAAATAATGATACAGAAAAATATTTAATTGTGGGCAAATGTTCATGACACATGCTTAGTGAATAAAGCAGGTAACAAATTAACAGGTACAGAACGATCCCATTTTTGTTAGAGAATGTGTTCGTTGAAAGAGACAAAACCCAGAAAGAATATTTATTAAAATATTAACAGTGCATCCTCATCATCACTTGGTATTATCAGTCCTTTCATTTTAGTCATTCTGGTAGAAGTGGAGTGATACTTTACTGTGGTTTAAATTTCTGTTTTCAGACTTCCCTGGTGGCGCAGTGGTTAAGAATCCGCCTGCCAATGCAGGGGACACGGGTTTGAGCCCGGGTCCGGGAAAATCCCACATGCCGCGGAGCAACTAAGCCCCTGCGCCACAACTACTGAGCCTGAGCTCTAGAGCCTGCACGCCGCAACTACTGAAGCCCACACACCTAGAGCCCCTGCTCCGCAACAAGAGAAAACACCGGAAAGAGAAGCCTGTGCACTGCAATGAAGAGTAGCCCCCGCTCACCGCAACTACAGAAAGCCGGAGTGCAGCAACAAAGACCCAAAGCAGCCAAAAATAAATAAATAAATAAACTTATATTAAAAAATACTCTTAAAAAAGATCTGTATTTCTGAAACGTGGGTTTGGGGGTAAGGAGGGAACTTTTCAGGTTATATACTTTAAATAAAGCAAAAACTGTAAACTATCTTTTGACACAGTAATTCCACTTTTAGGAACCTATCCTAATATAGTACTTCTAAATATAGAAAATACAGAAAAAAATTTCATGCTAGAAATGTTTTATAACAAAAATTTGGAAATATCCTGTGTCTAATAATAGAATGATCACATTATGGTATACTAATTAGGTTTATTATAAATGATAAATACAATGTAGTAATATTGAAAATGCATATGGGGACTTCCCTGGTGGTCCAGTGGTTAAGACTCCATGCTCCAAATGCAGGGGGCCCCAGCACGCTACCTGGTTAGGGAACTAGATCCCGCATGCCACAACTAAAGACCCGGCACAGCCAAGTAAATAAATAAATATTTAAAAAAAAAAAAAAAAAAAAAAAAAAAAAAAGCCCGTGAGCCACGGCCGCTGGGCCTGCGCGTCCGGAGCCTGTGCTCCGCAACGGGAGAGGCCACAGCGGTGAGAGGCCCGCGGACCGCAAAAAAAAAAAAAAAAAAAAAAGAGAGTGCTTATGACACATTTAGTGGAAAAAAAATCGTGATACAAAACTTTATCAACATGACACCAATGATTTTTTTAAATGGTACACATAAATCACATAGCATTATCATATGGCCCCCAAATTCCACTCTTAGATAGATATCCAAGAAAAATGAAAACATAAGTTCACACAGAAACTTGTATATGAATGTTCACAGGGGCATTATTCAAGATAACCAAAAAATGGAAACAACCCAAATGCCTATCAACTGATAAACGGAGAAACAAAATGTGTTATATCCATACAAAGAAATATTATTTGGCAATAAAAACAAATACAGTACTGATATTGCTATACCATGGGTGAATCTTGTAAACATTAAGCTAAGTGAAAGAAGCCAGACACAAAGGACACATATTATATGATTCCATTTATTTGAAATGTCCAAAACAGGCAAATCTATAGAAACAGAAAGTAAATTAATGGGTACCTAGGCCTGGTGGGTTGAGGGGAAATGGAGAGTGACTAGTAATTGGTATGGGGTTTCTTTGGCGGATATGAAAATATTCTAAAACTGATTGTGATGATGGTTGCACAACTCTGCAAATATACTAAAAGCCATTGAACTGTACACTATAAATGGGTGAATTGTATGGTATGTGAATTATATCTCAATAAAGCTGTTATAAAAAAATTTTAATGGTACACATGGAAAAGAAAACTGGAAGAAAAAACAAATGTATTTGAGGTGGTAGGATTATGCTACTTTCCTGTATTTTCCAGTTGTTATGAATATGTATTACTTTTATAAGGAGATAAACCTTTTTAGAAAGCACAAGATGCACGTTTCAGAGTACTATTTAAATATAAATAATCAGCATTACAACTATTCCTCTCGCCTATTTGCAGGTTGTGGGTTTTATATTTATCATAATATGTTTAATATTAATATATTTTCATAAATAGTGTAGATAACATTTATATATATATATTTCACTACACACACACACACACACACACACACATACTGATTGCAGTTTGTGCAGGAGGAGGCAGCCATGAATTCAGGCAGATGGGGGATGGGTTGGGAAGGAAGGGCCAGATGAACCCAGGTCCCCTGTTTGTCCAGGATGAGGGCCTCTCCAACAAGCCTCTCTACTTAAAAGCTCAAAGTCCCTTCCACTCTCCCCTTCAGGGCTCCCCCTACCAGAGAGTCTCCTTGTCACGTCTCCCCTTTGGTGGGGTCACACCCTCACCTGGGATAACAGTCCCCTCCCTTTGGCCAGTAGTTGGGGAAGGTGTCACAGGCCCACTGGCCATTGGCCAGGGCCCCGCCTCCCTCAGTCGGGGTCACAGTTTCACACGCAGGGGTCAGAGACCTCCTCACCTGGAGTCACAGCCCCCTCCCTCGGGAGGGGGGGGGTCAATGGCACAGGCAGCGGTCACAGTTTCACACGCGGCAGACTCACAACCTTGGACCGAGGACGCGCCCTCCCTTGTCAGGGGTCCCAGTTTCCCGCCCGGGAAGCCCTGGTCCCTCCCCCGAGGCCGGCGGCCCCTCCTCCCGAGACATGGTGCTGGTCCCACGGGGCCCAGGCTCTCCCGAAGTGTCCCTGGGGGCCGGGCCCGAGGTCTCCGCGCTCAAGAGGCCCGCGCCGGCCGTGTCGCCTTCGTTGGAGGCCGCGGACGACTCGCAGTCCGCGGCCTCGTCGCTCTTCTGGCCCTCCTCGCGGCCGCCCCCCGCGAGCCCGGGAGTGGGCAGGTCGTCGCTGCGCCGGGCCGGGTAGGGCAGGATGGCGGCCGGCACGTTGCTGGAGGCCGGCCTGGCCCGGGTGCTCTTCTACCCGACGCTGCTGTACACACTGTTCCGCGGGAAGATGCCGGGCCCGGCGCACCGCGACTGGTACAACCGTATCGACAACACGGTGCTGCTGGGCGCGCTGCCGCTGCGGAACATGACTCGCCGGGTGAGCCGGGCCGGGAGGCCGGGCCGCGCCGGGGCTGGGAGCCAGGCGAGCGCCGCCCGGACCTCGGCGGCCCTTTCTGAGCCCCCTCTTTGCCTCGGCAGCTGGTACAGGACGAGAACGTGAGAGGGCTGATCACCATGAACGAGGAGTATGAGACGAGGTTCCTGTGCAACTCCCCAAAGGTGAGGCGCCGGGGCCTCTGGGCAGAGCTGGGGCCGAGGCCCCCCGCCGGCCTCGCCCACCACCCAGGGCCTGGCGAGCCGGAGGAGGTTGGGGGAGGGGGTGCTGTAGGTGAGCTTGCCGCAGAGACAGGCGTCCCAGGCTTTTTTGCCTCCTCAGGAGGAGGATCTGGTCCTCTAAGCTTAAATGGCTGCGGCTGGGGGTAGAAATTAATTGTGAAATAAAAACTGATGTGAAAGGCATTTAAAAGTAGAGTTGACAGACTTTGATTATTCCCTTGTGCACAAATGTATTCTTAATTTCGGTAACTCAAATCGGTAACCAGAACTGAAAGGCAACTTTTCTGTGGCTTGCTTTCATTCATTGGACACTTCCTAAGCACTAAGTATGGATCAGACACTGTTAGATATTCAAGATGAAGGCCCTATAAACTGTAAAAAGAAAAGCTATGGCCAATCCCCGGTAAATTTATCATAAAACAACCCATTGCAAAAACTGCATAGGGTTCATTTGGTTTTGATTTGAGGGAATTTTATTTATATGTTAGAGATGATAGTGGAACTCCAAAGCACTGTCATAAATAAAGTTCAGGCCTAAAACATAATTTTCATTAGATGCGAATGCTTATTTGTGGAACTGTTCATAATGGTTATTAGATGTTGCCCTATCTTTATAGTGTTTGACTTCTATTAACACTGCACAATTATCTTTCTTGTTTACTGTACTGATAGAGCCTAATGAACATGCAGTTATTTCAACTGCAGATTTTTTTGAAATCTTAAAAAAATTGTGACTCACATTTAAAATATATTGATCAGTGATGGCATACATTTTTAAAGAATGGGTTAACAGTTCCTTGGATTTCCCACAGTATTTTGCCACAAGACCTCAGGCAGGAGTTATTAGCCAAAATAGTGACTGTTCCTTAACGTGGTCCGTCCTGCGGAGCAAGTCACAGAAAGTGCTCGTCTCTGGGTGTGAGGCAATTGACATTTGTGAGCAGCTATCTTATACCACTAGCCTAGAGAAAAGAAATCTCCAAGGCAGTGGTTCCCACATTTTAATATGCCTAAGAATTACCTGGCAGTCTTGTTAAACTAGCAGATTCCTAGGTACAACCCCCAGAGATTCTGACTCAGGAACTTTAGGGTGGGGTCCCAGGAATCTGAACATTTAGCAAGCTCCCTAGGTGTTTCGGATGTAATTGATGTATAAGCCCCATGCTGCCAGATTTTGCTGTTTTTTATTAATTTCATGAGCTGTATAAAATACTGACTCTCATTCGGAGTCATAAGTTTCTGGTTTGCTAAAGTGATTAATATCAAGAGTAGCTGGAGCCTACCTGAAGTCTTAAGGCAAAATAAAAAATAAAGTTGCCCAGTTTGCCAGAGGCCTTATTTCTCCTGTTTATTCTTTTCTTCCTCCTAAGTGATAATATTGCACTAACAAAAGTAGGTGCATTATTTTAATTTTAAAATAACTCTATTTTCTACCACATACCCTCGCAAAATAAGTGGTAAAAAAGAGGAGGCTTATGGACAGAGAAACAGAAAGTTCTTGCAAAACGTAGTAGTCCAGCCTTGCAGCTGGATCATGCAAAAATAGTTACACAGCTTTTGTAGATGAATTTTATACAGCTCGAATTTTGTAGCTAGAGATTCAAATACTTTAGCTTTGGTACTAAAGCTACTGATGGTACTTTAAGAACATCTTAAATCTTGGACATAATCCTAACTCAGTAGCATTGCTGTTGTGTGATGAAAGACCAGCCATGTAGGTCAGCCATTTTAAAGACATTTCTGAAAGAAGTTTCTTTGTAGGCAAACAGTAAACAGTATATTCACATTGTAGTAAACCGTGAAGCTTCCTTGTTGTTTTGCTGCCTCTTGGGAGCCCATCTTCCTACCATTCACATCAGGCTTTTTTCATTTTCTTTTCTATGCTGGTGGACCTCGTTCCAGGAGTGGAAGAATGTAGGAGTCGAGCAGCTGCGGCTCAGCACGATAGACATGACTGGAGTCCCAACCTTGGCTAACCTCCAGAAAGGAGTCCAGTTTGCTCTCAAGTACCAGTCGCTAGGCCAGTCTGTCTACGTGCATTGTAAGGCTGGGCGTTCCAGAAGTGCCACTATGGTGGCAGCATATCTGATTCAGGTAGAAAAGGTCTTTCTGGACCGGTCCCCTTTACAGCAGATCTCCAGTCTACTGGCAGACCTTGCTAGGAGCCATGTTCCCAATTTCAGGCTGTTGGGAGGTGGAAAGCACCTGAACTTTGCAGACAGGCTGACCTCTGGCTTTGTCACCAGCCAGCTGTGTGACCTTAGGCAAAAGTGGCTTCCCCTCTCCATTGCTCAATTTCATCAAACTAAATGTGTCATGAAGCTTGAATGAGAAAGTATGTCAAGCCCTGACCTAGAACAAGCACTCAAAAAATGGAGTTGCAAAGGATGCTAATACCAGCAAAAGGCTAGAAACACTTGTCATAAACACGTCAGGAAATCCAGTTCTGTAGATAATAGTGCTGATCACTTACAGCTCTATAGGACTCACGTTTCTTTAAGTATTGCAGAGTAAAGTTCTGGACATTAATTTCTAGAAACAGTGGCTCCAACAGAATTTTGCCTATCAATTTGTTACGATCGGCAGGTGGGATGCTTTTAAAAACATTTAGAAGCCAGTACGCTAGTCCATCCTTTCCTGTTACAAACCCCCAGCTCATTTTTGTTACCTGTGAGGCCCGTGCAGAGCATTTACTAAGCAATGCAGATAGTTTAAGGAAAAAGGAAATGTAAAGACAAACAGCCTGGCCTTGTGTTACTGTGGACTGGTGAATATATGATTTAACAATACTAAAGCTTTGGTCATTAGGACTCTGTTTTGCTGGAAACTGGGTGTCGGGAGATATTTTGGGCAAAGTGAGAACTGAACCAGCAGGCTAAAAATCTATACTTTCTTGGTTCTATTGAGTTCTAAACCAGTAAGTATCCTGAGGACACAAAGATAGCCCTCCTAATTAAATTTTAAAAGTACTCTTTTCTAGACATGGTGACAAGTTGCGTAAAAACATCGACTGTGTACTCCTTCCAGGAAACTCTTGTAACCAACAGCCTAGCTCAGAGAGGACATCTAGTAGGCCTAGGCCCGCTTGAATTTAGGATCTCAGCTTCACGTGTTCAACCTTCTATTTCCAGGGTTTGGCAGAATAAAAATTAGATAGAAAGACTGATTTGTGTCCCCCCCCCGCCTCCCCCAGCCTATTGCATAGAATTGTGGGACTTTGAAGGGGTTAAAGTGCTCTCCCACTTATAATATGTGGGGCATGGCTTCTAACTCCCCGCAAAGTGGAATTTTAAAAAAAATGAAATTCTGAGAGCCCTTTAGCACTTGTTATTGGGTCAAGGACACCTTAACACCTGGTCCTTTCTTTCTCTGATTTCCCAACCCTGCACTTCAGGTGTACAACTGGACTCCAGAGGAGGCCGTAAGAGCCATCACCAAGATCCGGTCACACATCTACATCAGACCTGGCCAGCTGGAAGTTCTCAAAGAGTTCCACAAGGTGATCACTGCAGGAGCAGCAAAGAATGAGACTTGTCACACATCACAGACGTGAAGTACATGGATTAGAAAGAACTCAGGACAACCCTGGCTTGCTACAGAATGAAAATGTTTAACAGGACCAAAGGGGGCTTAAGCCCAAACTTGACATAATAGAAATGTGCTAAGTAATGGTTAATTTCACTCCCTGTGTCTTGTTTCATTTTCTTGAAATAACACTGTTGTGTGACTAGGAAGATTTAGTGTGGCTTCTATTCATGGGGCCTAGGGATATGGGACAGGGATAAGGGTTTTTTTCCAAAGGTCAAAGAAATCTGTCCTGCACCTGATGTTGTGCCTAATGATATTTACCCCCATAACTCAAAGACGTTTAACACTAGGAAAAGAGAAGAGAAATACTCAGCTATGGCTCTTTGCCACTGTCAGAATCCTAATTCACTGGCCTTATGGGGCTCTCCTCACTTTTGGAGCAGTCATCCTGTATGCAGACAAGGAAGTATGGGATTCAATCAGTATTGTGACTGACTTAGAAATGTGTGGGTATGTAATTAGTTTCCCTTAGGAAGTCAACCCTTCAGAATTCAAAACAGACACACATATCCCTTCAAAAACTTTTATTTGTATGAACAGTTCCTAGCTCTTGGCTTAGCTTAGAGCTTTTAAAAGAGTAGAGACCTTATATATTTGAGTTTGAAAAAAGTTTCTGCGATTAATCAGAAATAATCCTTTCTACTTCTTTCTGGCTTACTCCTTGGAATAAGCCAAAAATAAAACCAAAGTATACATTTCTTGACAGATAGATGAAAAACAATAGACGAACGTCCTGAATTCTAGGGTAGACTCTTGCTGGTGAAGGACACCTTAAGCTTAGTCCATTCTCCCAACCAAAGCCTGAAGGAGAATTCTAACACCTAACTCTTCGTGGAAAAATGACCAATTAGCCACTTAACAGGCTACGGAAAAAAAAGGAAGACTGGGCATCTTTCCTTCTGTCCCGGGATCAGGGGTGCTTCTATTTAACACTGATCAGGTAAAGAGGGGAGGCTGTGCCTAAGGGCGGAGAAGAGGCTTGCTCTATGTGCTCTGTAGGGAGGCACGGGATTACAAGGGGATGGCGAACAGGCTGGCCTACTCTCAGTTCAAGCAGCCAGCTGAGAAGCAGCAGTCTAAAAAGCCCCAAACCGAACACCCTTATGAGTTCAAGGGTTGAGGCACTGCCTTTCTAACATGTGCCAAAAAATAACATAGTACCTGAATGGGGGCCTCTGGGACTTTGAGTTTGGATGGGTAGGTGCTGGAGAAAGGGAGGGCAAAAGTCAGCTGCTCTTCCCCTCACAGCCTTAGGCCAACACAAACTGCAAATTGGTAAGCAGCACCTTAATGCCTCTAGTGACAGTTACAGCCGAAGTGGCAGGATCAAGCTTGTAGGTGTTGGCATCCCCCTTTTTATATCGGTCCCGAAAAACATAGATGCTCCCATTACAGCTGGCGATCTTCCAGAGGGATGGGGCAGAGCTCCAGGCCTCAGGAAGGCAAAGCCGGGTAAAGCTGTCTAGCAGGGGATTGTAGCACACCAGGGAGTCCCCTTCAGCCACGATGAACACCAGATCCTTATGCACAGCTGCGTGCATGCGGCCAGCGAAGGGCAGCACATAGGGTTTCACGTGACACTTGTCTGTCTCTGTGTCAAAGCACTGGATGAGTCGGGACGGTTTGGTAAAGAAGTCCAGGTCATTCTCCTCCCCCCCTAGCAAGTAGATGATCCCGTTGAGGTTGGCACCAGCGGCCCCTGACACAGCCACCTCTAACTGGGTTGTCTCAGTCCAGACGTTATCACCTACCCGATAATAGATAACTGCATTGGAGAGGGTATCCTGCAGTGTCTTGCCACCCAATGAATATATGGCATCTTTTCCGGGCACAGACACCAGGGTGTGCTGGAGTCGGTCACGGGGCAAAGGCGCACACCATTCCCAGTCCACAGTGGCATTGTTGCACTTCCACATGCGCCGTGGGATGGACCCTCCCACCACGTACAAGTCTCCGCCATGCTTGCAGGCTGCAGTGATCTGGTGGCACAAGCTGTTTTGGCCACTTACACTGATGGAGTCATCTTCTGCACAATGTAAGGACACAGCCAACGAGTGGGTACGAGATGACTCTTTCCCGATCAGGTAAATGTGTACATTCTCCCCAATTTCCTATTGGTGAAATTAAAGGTATAAATGGTATCTATCAGTTCTAGGCTAAGGCTCACTTGAGACACATATCCTTAAGGTCCTAGACCAAACACTTGTACCTTGCTCTAACCTACTCTGCTCTAGTTACTGTGTGTCATCCTGACTCTCCTCTAATCACTTTCAGGCATCTTATGCTGGAACAGAAAACCTGTTACACTCATTCCAGACTTTTTTATAATTATCATGAGCTGGTACTTCGGATCATTAATGTAATGACGAGAGTAGTTCTCTCCAGGAGCTTTGGAGCCCAGAGGCTGGTGGCTTCTGGTCTCACACACATCCTCCTCCCCAGCTCTTATCAGTTTCAAGCCAGAGACTTATTTACCAGCATCAAAGAGGCCAGGCCAATAAATGGCTGGAATGCATGGATATCATGGTGTCCCAACCCTAAAGATATCTGCCTTACCTTCAAGCTAGTCCTGAGTGACTCTGAAAAAGCCTCTCTTTCTTCTTTATTAAAATTGATCCAGGCTTCTATTGCCTCTGTTGGGTTCTGGGAACATGGAACTCCATCTGTAAAAACCAGAGGAAAGGTATGGTCAATGGCAATCTGACAATCCAAAAGGGAAATTTAGAACAAGTGGCTTTAAAAACGTGAACCTCTTTGTTAGACTACCACCATGTATGTATATGTATGTGTATGAGAAACTAACATAAAATTGCCTTGTTTCTTTTTTTTTTCTTTTTTTTGGCAGCATCATGTGGCATGCGGGATTTTAGTTCCCCGACCAGGGATCGAACCCATGCCACCTGCAGTGGAAGCATGGAGTCCTAACCACTGGACTGCCAGGGAATTCCCCAAAATTGCCTTGTTTCTTTTTCTTTTTTTTTTTTTTAATAAATTTATTTATTTTTGGCTGCATTGGGTCTTCGTGGCTGCGCGCGGGCTTTCTCTAGCTGTGGCGAGCAGGGGCTACTCTTTGTTGCAGTGTGCAGGCTTCTCATTGCAGTGGCTTCTCTTTTGCAGAGCATGGGCTCCAGGCACACAGGCTTCAGTAGTTGTGGCACGCGGGCTCAGTAGTTGTGGCTCGCGGGCTCTAGAGTGTACGCTCAGTAGTTGTGGCACACGGGCTTAGTTGCTCCGCGGCATGTAGGATCTTCCTGGACCAGGGCTCGAACCCGTGTCCCCTGCATTGGCAGGCGG
>NW_021146644.1:20716-25000 GCF_002837175.3 Physeter macrocephalus
GGACGCGCAGGCTCAGCGGCCATGGCTCAAGGGCCCAGCCGCTCCGCAGCATGTGGGACCTTCCTGGACCGGGGCACGAGCCCGTGTCCCCTGCATCGGCAGGCAGACTCTCAACCACTGCGCCACCAGGGAAGCCCTGGCACGCGGATTCTTAACCACTGCGCCACCAGGGAAGTCCCTGCCTTGTTTCTTTTAATCAAAATGGATGATTTGATATTCTCCTACTTGCCATGGAGGCAATCTACGAGGCTACAAAACTCACACTTGAGGTATGGTTATACCTCACTTGCAGAGTCAGGATTGTTACGTAAAAGTTGGCAAATCACTTGAGAAGCTTCTTATTTAGGTATCTTGACTCACCGTCAATTTACTTACGTAACTAGTCCCACAAATACATGCAAAGTACAGAATGGATGAGACCACTTATGCGCAAGAGAGATTAGAATATAAACGCAGGTGAGGCTCCTCACTACCTTTTGTGGCTAAGTGCTGCTTTTGTTTTTCTTTTTAATCCAGTATTTGTATATACTGTGAAATGTTGCTTTGTTTTCCTAGCCTCTTCGTCTGGAAGGGACTCTGTCTCTGATATCAGCCACTAAATCTCAACTCACTCTCTCTCAGAAGGTATCTAAATTCTTATCAAGAGTAATAATGTAAACTAACACCAGGAAGCCTGAGGGTACTAGAACATTCACTGAACATCATACCGGTGTAGCTGGGTATGATGTTCCCCCTCTCTCAACTTACCAGAGATGATATCAGTGAGTAGATGGTGGGGCAAGTGGAGAAATTCCTCTGTGCTCTGCAGCTGGGCCAGGTGGGCCTTGGCACAGTGCTTGGCAGCAGTGTAGAGCTCAGGATCACTGTGTCGATCTGCCAGCCACATCACTTGAAGGCAGTCGCCCACTTGCACTGTGCGGGCCAAAAACCGAGAACACTCCTCAAAGAGAGATGTCAGCTGATACATGTCTGACACCTCATAAATTTCCTGCAGCTCCTCAGCTCGAAGTTTCACAGTCCCATGGTAGATATAATCAACCAGGAGCTGGAAAACAGACTCGCTGACATCCTGCAGCACAATTACCTGGTTGTGGGCCTTCTTCAGGTTGGAAGTGAACATGGACCGGAAGAAGCAACTCTGAGCTGAGAGGACCAATCGGTGGAGCTGAAACTCCTGGCCTTCCACTGAAAAGGTGACATCAGCAAAGAGCTCTTCCTCCAAACACAGTTTCATGATGCCTTGAGCCACACGGCCTGAGTGTGACCTATCTTTGAAAGTGTAGTTCACAAAGTAGTTCTCATCCATGGATGCTCCAGGCTCCTCTGGTGATTCCATGGTTGTAGCCAACTTCTCTCTCTGCCAGCTGTCTGCAAAACACCACCACCCTGAATAATTTAAGTAACCCATAGCCACAGTCTATGAATCCAATTGTCCAATGCAGGGAAGGAGAAGGGAAAAGTGAGGGCACAGTCGGCCCAGATTAGCCTTAGTCCTGGCCCTGTTAATGACATCTGATGTTCTCCTTCAACCAAAGCTGTACTCATTCTCTTGCAGTTACATCACATTCCAAATGAAATAAAAATTTCGTACTCTGGGTGTTTCCCCGAGAAAACACAGAATACTCCTTTCCTTTATGTAACAAAAGGACTGGTATTTAGGTCAACACATGAAAGCGAGGGATTGGAGGAAGCCTATGATTTTAAAAGCCTGGGAAAAAGCCTTACTAACCAAATAACTATTAGCATAAAACTTGTGAGGCTCGGGGCAGCAGAACCTGACAAAAAGATCCCCATGTCCTTGTGGCCAGGCCCCTCTTTCCCCGCGCAGGGAATCCAGACCTTACAATCTGAGGTTTGTCCTGGAACATCTCTCAGATCCACATTTGCTCTTTTCTGAGCCTCTCCCCGGCACTTCCCCGCTCGTCCTAATGACTCCCCAAGGCTTCCTCCCAGAACTCGAGACGGAGCCCAGCCGTCCCTAGCACGGGGCCCAAGGAAGCCCATCGCCACGCGCAGTGTTCCCGCTCCACCTGGAGTCGCCTGGGAAACGGTCGCTAGGGAAACCGTTCTTCTCTCCCCCTCCTCCTAGCCTTGCCCGCCGGCCCTCATCAAAAGCTTAGCTCAGGGAAGGGGGAGGGGTGTGGAATGCGGAACCCAGATCTCTCGCCCCTTCTTCTCTCACCAGTCTGGTTCCTTAGGATCCTTGCCTTCTCTCCAGCCTCTGTCACACCAAGCTAGAGCACGTTCACCTCACGGTTTCCCCACCTGCTGGCTTCGCTTTCTCACCTGCCTTCCCTCCTTTCATTCCGAAGCCCGGAACCCAGAATCCGGAACCTCTGCTTCCGACCCCGCGTCCGCCCGGAAGAAGATCTGTTGCACACTTCCGCTTCCGGTCCGTGCCCTTGGGGCTCCGTGTCCTATAGGTCTGCCCTCGGCTACCTGGAGCGCATCCGGGGAACATGGCGGTGGCGGCAGCGGCAGCGGCAGCAGCAGCAGCGGCTCGGGGGTGTTGGCTGGGACTCGTGGGGTCCGCTGCGCTGGCCAGAGGTGAGCAGCGGACAGCCGGCTGAGGTCCGGGGCAGGAACGGCTACACGCCCAGCGCAGGGAGTTCCTCAGGCCTCACACTGCGCTTCCGTGTCTATCTTCCCATGCAGCGGCCTGGAGACCCTTGGTGCTGTTGCTGCCGGTGAGGAGGGAGAGCGCTGCGGCAGACACGCGCCGTGAGTATGTGCGGGTCCGGCCCTTCTCGGGACTACAGGCGGGGCCCCGTTCATTCCCTTTGTCAGATGTTTGCCCTTGTCCTGGGCTGCCCTCCTCTGTGTTTCCTGGCAAGTCTCTGTTTGTCCTTAGAGAGCTGACTCCAATGGTCCTCACTGTGCAGGCAGAATCGAACCCTCCCTGTGCCCTTAGGCCTTTCTGTTATGGTTCTGTTGCCCCTTGTCCCTTTCCATGATTCCCTTTTTCTCTGATTAAACTGTCAGCTCTTTAAAAGCAGGAAACATAAACTTTGGGCCTGAGTCTTGTTATAATAGTAGTCCACGTTACTTGAATGCTTATCGTGTGCCAGGCATCTTGCTAAGCGATTAATGAACGATTATAGTCTTCACAACAATCTTATGAGGTAGATAGTATTATGCTCTTCTACTGTAGAGCAGGAAATAGTCCAGAGAAGTAACTTGCCCAGGATCACAGCACTAGAAAGTGACAAAGTAGGCCTCCCTGCTGCCAAAGGCAGAGAAAACCTAACAGTTACTCTGCAGCCTATGATGTGTGGTTGCTCAGTGATTTAGTGTTGTACGAATGAGTGTACGGAGATAAGTTACAGTCAATATAAGCCAAGTGGGAGTCAGGAAACCTGACATTTCCCCCTTTCTGGGCCTCAGTTTCCTCATCTACATCAAAAAAAAAAAAAAAAAGGTTTCAACTACATAATCTGTGATGGCTCTTCAGCCCTGAAGTTCTTAGCTGGAGAACCTGCTATGAGCCAGATGCTAAGGAGATAAAGAGAAGCAAAAGTTCTGGTTCTCACGCTTAAAGAGCTTCTAGTGCGGTAAGAGAGCTGAGACATATGCTGCTTTAGCAGAAATGCAGGCATTGTGAAGGAAGAACCATGGAGTAGTTTTGAGAAGAGTCAAACACCCCAGCTGCAGTAATAAGGTGAGTCTTTGTGGACTGTGTAGGTGGCATTTTCCCTATGTTTTCATCACTTCCTGTTCCATGGAAGAAGAAGCTGCCACTTCACCTTTCTCAAGGTTCTGCAGGGAGTCCTGACTGGGAAACAGCACCCCTTACAAGCTCAAGAGACTGAATGCAGGGTTGGCTGCTGCCTTCTACTTTCCTTTCTTAAATATGCTTTCTCCTTCCAGCCACTGTGAGACCACAGAATGATGTGGCCCACAAGCAGCTCTCAGCTTTCGGAGAGTATGTGGCTGAAATCCTGCCCAAGTATGTCCAGCAAGTTCAGGTAATATTCACTACTGTTGTTTGGGTTTGGGTCAAGAAAGAACCATGTTGAGACTTCCCTGTTGGTCCAGTGGTTGGGACTCCACACTTTCGATCCCTGGTTGGGGAACTAAGATCCCACATGCCAGGTGGCACAGCCAAAAAAACCCCAAAAAACAGTGAAAGAAAGAACTGTGTTCTCAGGGCATGTGGGAGTGGGCAGCCTGGAATCAAACCACAGACTTCTTCATCCCAACTTGGTCTTTTTTCTCTGCCTTAAACCAGGAGACTCCAGCTGAAGTTAGCTGCTCCCTCTGTAGCTTTGTTCCTTTTCCTCTCCT
>NW_021146645.1:0-5410 GCF_002837175.3 Physeter macrocephalus
TTTGGGATTAACAGATACATACTAATATATAAAATAGATAAACAACAATAACCCACTGTATAGCACAGGGAAACTATATTCAATGTCTTGTAAAAGCCTATAATGGAAAGAACCTGAAAAAGAATATACGTATATAAAATGAATCACTTTACTGTATACCTGAAACATTATAAATCAACTATATTTCAAAAAAATAAAAAAAATAAATAAAATAAAACATCCCAGTTGGAAATCAACATGCGGAAAAGGGCGACTTGGCACCTGGAACACCCTTATTGAAAAATCTGTGGCAGAGAACCTCTTGATCAGCCCTAGAAATGTTAAAGCTCCTTTTCATTGGCAAAATGAGTTGTGTCAAGGAAGGGCTGGCTCAGGAGGATGGCACAGGCTGCAGCAGCCTGGAAAAAAGTGGTTAGAGAACCCAGCCAGCCTGGCAGCACCCCCTGCGGCCCTCGAGGCCGGGATGCCTTCTGTCCTGCATCCTCTACCTCAGAGGACCTGATGCTGAACTCTGCTGTTAGGTCGGCCAGTCCTGCCCCAAGGATACCTCTGGGTTCTGCTCAGAGAGAACCTGCCAAAGGGCGGGCAGCAAGCCTTCCTCTGAGCTACAACAGGTTGTACCTGCCACCTAAAATCATCCGTAGGGGTTTAGCCAACTCCGGTCTGAGATTTCCTTTCAGTGTAACGTATCACCTGGTACTGCGGTTGTCAGGGTAGGGGAGGTGAGGGGACGCATGGCCTCATCCACGTCCAGTACCGGAGGCCTCCGATATTTACCAAAGCAACCAGGCGTTGGCTAGCGCACCCAATTGGCTTAGATTCCTTTGCCACCCAGCCACTCACTGGATACCTCCATCCAGGCAGAACTAGCAGTTCTAGAACTCCTGGACTGCACAGACTTTTGAAATCAGTGGGACCTCATGCCCTGATTGATTGATTTATTGATTTATTTATTTATTTATTTTTGTGGTACGCGGGCCTCTCACTGCCGTGGCCTCTCCCGTTGCGGAGCACAGGCTCCGGACGTGCAGTCTCAGTAGTTGTGGCTCACGGGCCCAGCCGCTCCGCGGCATGTGGGATCTTCCCGGATCGGGGCACGAACCCGTGGTTCCCTGCATCGGCAGGCGGACTCTCAACCACTGCGCCACCAGGGAAGCCCTCATGCCCTGATTTTAATGGAGAGGACCCAGAAACAAACCAACTCCCACCCCAAAGGGTAACAGTTTCTCCATCTTTCCCAGCCACGTCCTGGACCCCCAAAGGTCTTAAGAGACTTACTCCCTGGGGCCCCACGTGTGGAGACCGCTCCCAGGCCACAAGCTCCCCCGAGCCGTGAATGTCGAGCAGGGTCCTTGAGCTCCTCCAAGGAAGCACACTGACCGTACACACGTGTGTTACAGCGTTTGTGTTTGGAGCACGTCACCTGCCCAGTTACGGAATTACCACTGTCAAATAACTGATACATATATGAGCTCTAAATCACACGCGACCAACTGGGCAGTGACTTGCCCGAGGCCACCTGGCCAGGTGCCGAGAGGACCAGGACCAGGACCCAGGTGATCTTGATTTTGACCCCCTGCACCTGACAAGGAGGAACTTAGCCCTGCCTGCTGGAAAGCTGGGTTTGTTCACATGGCCCTGCAGTGGCCTTTCCCCAACTTCAGTCCAAACAAGCCCAGCTGTGGAAGGTGCAGAGAACGGGGTAGAAGGGGAAGGATTCGCCATTCCTGTCGGCAGCCGACAAGATGAGACACACAAAGGGGCACAGATGGATTGGGGGTAAATAAGCTGCACATGCTTAGGTATTTGCTTCTCAAAGCCTACACGGGTCTCTCCTCCTCGTAGGGTCTTCTTTGAACCCACCCCAGCCTCAGCCAGCACAAAGACTCCCTCCTCTTATGTACCATGTACCCGCGGTACAATTACCAAACTAATATAATATTGCATATCAACTATACTTCAATAAAAACAAAGAAAAAGAAAAAAACCCAACACAGCCTCCCTCCCCCACCAGCATGGGTCCCTCTGGCTTCCATCCTGTTAACTTTTAGGCCACAGCCTGAGGCTCCGGGGAGCCCCCGCGATTCTGAACGCTGCACGTCTCTACCTGAATGTCTCATCCAGGGTCAATGCCGACCAAGGAGCAAGGTCCTCAGACCTGAGATGTGGGGGCCCCGTCATCCGGGAGGTCAGGGCACTCATCTTCACAGGAGCAGGGTGGCACTTGGGAAGCCCCCGTTTTCCTCTTTGACTTTGCAGTTAAACGCACAGGATGGCCTCGCCCCTTCACAAGGCCCCCTCGGTCTGTGCGGGGTCTCCACCATCCACCACAGATCTTGCCCTATCTCTTGGAGGTCCCTCTCCTAACAACAAATATCCAGGGGACCCCCAAACATGTACCAGCCTCATGCTGCATTCCTGGGACCCAAGAGATGTAGAAGACCAGACCCCCAACCTCGTGGACTTCAGTCCTGGCCGGGAGGAAGGTCGTGGAGACAAGGAACAAGCAGGCGGAGGGTCAGTGCCGTACCTCATGCAGTGTGCACGGCAGCCACCATAGCAGCTGTCAGAAGGACGTGGCAGCTTCGGAAGAAAGTTATAAAAAAAAAAAAAAAAAAAAGAGCTTCGTGAAAGGATTAAGGTTGAGGCTGAGAGTTTGACCGAGAAGAAGGAAAAAGTGAATAAAGAGGCACTGGAAGGTCCTTGCATTTGGTAAGGCTCCCCTCTTGGTCCCTGGACATGCTGCCAAGGCTCTGGAAGGCTCTGGAAGGCTCCTGGCAACTAGATCTTCCACTGAAGCTGGAAGCCAGGCTTGGTTCAACAACAGCCGAGTGCTGGTGGGCTGAGCTTGGCTAGACTCAGGCAGGTGCTCCAGTTCTGAAAGCCTGTGACCTAAAATCACCTCAAAGGCACCGTGGAACAGAAGGCCCTGGGCTTCCCAGGTGGTGGATGGAAGGGCAGGATGGTGCTTAACAAGCCCTAGTCTTCCTGATTTAACTGAAACCGACACAAATCACACTGGGGCACAAAACAATTTTTTTCTCCATGCTGCCCTCTATAACAGCGGTCCGCAAGCATGTCCTCTCTTAGACAAGCTGGACTCGTCTTCCTGTGCCTACTAAGAAGGATGCCTTCCCTCGTCCTTTTAAACCGGATGCTGCTTTTCTACAGGCCCCCCCCCCGCCCCCGCCCCCGCCTGCAGACGTGCCTGTGAAAGATGCAAGAACAGGAAGGTTGTGTATCCAATTTGTTGGCTACACTGATTCCCTATCAGTTAATCTTTTTCTGAAAATTGAATCAACACTAAAACTTAAGCTGAAACCTATAAAATGTTTAACAACTTTAAAAGAAGTCTCTCAGATAATTGTGTATATTCTTCTTTGCTAGTACATCAAAATTCGACAAGTAGTAGTTTTTTAAAAAAAAAAAATTTATTTATTTTTGGCTGCGTTGGGTCTCATTGCTGCACATGGGTGTTTCTCTAGTTGTGGCGAGCGGGGGCTACTCTTCATTGTGGTGCATGAGCTTCTCATTGTAGTGGCTTCTCTTTGTTGCAGAGCACGGGCTCTAGGCGCACGGGCTTCAGTAGTTGTGGCTCCCGGGCTCTAGAGTGCAGGCTCAGTAGTTGTGGTGCACGGGCTTAGTTGCTCTGCGGCATGTGGGATCTTCCTGGACCAGGGCTTGAACCCGTGTCCCCTGCATTGGCAGGTAGATTCTTAACCACTGCACCACCAGGGAAGGGAAGCCCTCTGACCAGTAGTAGTTTCTTAAAGGTTAGTTGCAACTTGGAGTCTGAAAATATGTCAGTGACCCTTTTGTATTGTTTTGCATTGAACTGCATTGGTCTACTTTGCATTTTGAATTCATCTTTTTTCCATGTATGATTCTGTGACACAGTGCATCAGTTGTTTGGAAACTACTGTTTCACTGAGCTATGCAGAATTTTCAAATGTCGATACATTTTATTATACAATAATTAAAACAAATCATTAATATTATCACTGATCTAATCACTGATTAGAAATATCCTTTTTTTAAAATAAATTTATTTACTTATTTATTTTGGTTGCATTGGGTCTTTGTGGCTGCACACGGGCTTTCTCTAGTTGTGGCGCCTAGGCTTCTCATTGCGGTGGCTTCTCTTGTTGCGGAGCACAGGCTCTAGGCACGTGGGCTTCAGTAGTTGTGGCACACGGGCTCAGTAGTTGTGGCACGCGGGCTCAGTAGTTGTGGCTCGCGGGCTCTAGAGCTCAGGCTCAGTAGTTGTGGCACAGGGGCTTAGCTGCTCCGCAGCATGCGGGATCTTCCCAGACCAGGGCTTGAACCCGTGTCCCCTGCATTGGCAAGCAGACTCTTAACCACTGCACCACCAGGGGAGCCCTAGAAATATCTTCAACGATTGGGAAAATGTCAAAATTCACAGTGGTGGATATGTGTTTACCAAAATTCTAATTTTCACTTGAAAGATTAAACTTATCACTGGCACCAACAAAAAAATAAATAAAAATGAAAAAAGAAGAATGTAATATATAGGTACTCTATAGGTACGTATTATATAGGTATGTATTATATAAGTACTCTTCCTTGCTGTTATGGGTTGAATTGTGTCCCCACGCCCCCAAAATGTGTGGGAGCCCTAACCCCCAGGACCGCAGAACACGACCTTATTGGGAAATAGGGCCTTTACAGAGGTAATCAAGTTAAGGTGAGGGCATAAGGGTGAGCCCTGGTTTAATATGATGGTGTCCTTACAAAAAGGGGGAATTTGAACACAGATGCAGACACGTAGAGAGACAGATGACCAGCCACGAACCAAGGAGCGAGGCCTGGAACAGACCCTCCCCAGCACGGCCCCGCGCACACCTTGGTTTTAGACTTTTGACCCCAGATCAGGGAGACAATAAATGTCTGCTGTTCCAAGGCACCCAGTTTGTGGTGCTTTGTTATGGTAGCCCCAGGAAACTCACCCACTTGCTTTTTCTTTCTTTTTTTTAACAGCTTTATCAAGATAGAATTCACATACCATACAATTAACCCATTTAAAGTGTATTAATGAACTGTTTTAGTATTTCATAGACCTACCGTGTAACCATCAACACAATTAATTTTAGAGCATTTTCATCACTCCCAAAAGAAACTCCATGTCTACTAGTGGTCACTTCCCACGCCCCTCTTTCCCCCAGCCCCTGGCAACCACTGATCGACCTCCTATATCTGTGGATTTACCCCTTCTGAACACTTCTTATAAACGGAATCATTCACCCTGTGGTATTTTGTGACTGGCTTCCTTATCTTCTCAACCAGAATATAACCTAGTTATTTAAACATGAGTCAGCACTGTACCAGGCAGCTGCAAGGGGTGGGGTTATAGAGGGTAAGGGGGAAGGGGGGAGGGAGGAAGGGGGGAGGG
>NW_021146645.1:5504-25000 GCF_002837175.3 Physeter macrocephalus
GAGGGGAGGGAGGAGGGGGAGGGGGGAGAGGAGGGAGGAAGGGGAGGGGGAGGGAGGAAGGGGGATGGAGGTGAGGGCTGGGGACCCACTGGCTTTAGGATCAGAGTTTGAATCTGTCCCCCACTCTCTGGTTCTGTGACCTAAAGTGAGTTACTTAACCTGGCCCAGAGCCCCTCCCTCTGTAAAATGACTACTGCTGCCTCAGGGCCCTGTGGTGACTCAGTGACCACTCATGTGCAGGCCTGGCATGGCTGGCTTTACTGTAGTCCTGTCTTCATGCCTTGAAGACGAGCTGCCACTTACTAAAGTTGTCATTTAATACAAAGGTGGTGTTGAGGATACCGGGGCAGGCAGGTCCTGGAGGGCCCTTCCACTGAATTCCCCAAACTGCTGAGCTTTCCTGAGTTCTGATACCCTCTCTTCTCCCTGGGACAAGGACTCGGATAGGACCTGCTCCTTCAGCCTGGGTTCCCAGAACAAACAGGACGTCACATTTGCCCGTGATGGACACACAGATGAGAGAGAAACACACTTCTGCCACTATTCGTGGCTGGGATTGGGGTCATCTGTTACCCCAGGGTAACCTGGCCAACAAACTCTATTTTTCGGCGTCTACTCCCTATTCCTATAAAATCTCAGTACAACTTACTGTGATTTAAAAAGTTGTTTACTTGGCTGACTCGCCCTGCTCTGCTATCTGAATCGATTTGGATTGACCCGTCCTCTGAGAGTAAAGCCCTGAACCCAAACATAACATGGTGCTTTCGTTTTCTTCAACAAATTTATTCCATATTATTCTCTAAGTATTAATACTTTGTATGTGTTGTATCCTCAATGATATTTTAAGTAAGGTTATGTCAATCTTTCTGTAAATACCCATAACCCTTAATGTCTATGCCAGACACCCCAACGTGGGCCTCCACTTGGCTGGCCTTACCGGACACTTACGTACCAGGCACACAGGCAATAAGGACACGGGCAATAAGGACACGAAGAGGGAGGGCAAAGTCCGCCCTCCAAGCCAGTCCTAGTCTAGGGGGAAGAACACGTTCGAAACAGGATTTTTGCCTAAAAGGCCCAAGCCTACTACCTGAGAGCAGGATGCTTCCTGCCCTGCTCTCTCTGTGGGCCTCGTGGGGACCTCAGTGCTCTCACTTTCCACCCTCTCCACTGGGGATCCGTTCGGTGTATCCCTTCCTTAGAACAGACGGGTTAGGTAAAGGTATACTCAGAACTACAGACACTGGAGCTTCAAATCCTTGTCACTGGTAGCCAGGCCACACTTCCCGTCCCACCTGGGACTCCTGCCCTGCGCTTTCCTGCCCCCGATTGCCTCCAAACAAAGATGAATAACAAAGCAACCAGTAGGTCCTCAGCCAACAGTTAGGGTGACCAACTAGTCTTGGTTTGCCCAGAACTGTCCTGGTTTCAAAACAGATAGTACCATGTCTCTAGAAAGCCCTCAGTCCCAGGCGAACCGGGACAGCTGGTCACCCTCAAAGGTAGGTGACCTCTCCTGCTGCCCCTCTTCCCGGGAGATCGTGTGCACATCTGGGCATCCACCACCCCGGCTTAGCCTCCCACACCCACCCACACCCTCTCTCTCCATCTCTCCCCTCTTCCAGCTCTGTTCATTTCACCCATTTCCTCTTTCTATTTCCCAGCTCTTGGGTAGCTAAGGAAATCCCCTCCCCGCTTTCCCTTCCTCTCTGTTTCATTTCCAAGGTAAAAATTTACCCTAATCGTTGAATAATAAGAAAGCCAGGGATTTGTGTTTATCAAGAAAACGTAATTACTATAAGTGAAAACAAAACTTTTAAAGTGAAATTAAACCTAAATACCAGAGTCACCACGTTCCCAAACATACCGAGGAGGTCAAGAAGGCCCCTTTAGAATTTCTATAACATTCTCCAGGCATCTCTTCTTCTTCCGCTAATGGAACCTGCTTTTCATAGAACACCACTTTGGAGAAAACAAAACCCCACTGCAATGCCATTTAGCCTCCTGCTTTTTCATTACTGTAGTCGCTCATCCATTCATTCAGCAGAATGTTTTCCTAACATCACAGATGTACATCATGGCAGAGACTGTAGCCAGGAAGGGCTATGGTTAAGCCAAAGGCTACCTTCACTGCCCATCAGCCAACAGAAATCAGGATCAGAAACGATGTAAGATGGAAAACTGAGACCAGAGAAAGCAGGTGTGCCGGAGAAAACGAAAGTCAAGTTGGGCATTTGGTTCCAAACTTCCCGTAGCCCACTGGCTCCCAACCTCAGATGCACACCAGCTGGGGAATTAAAAAACAACGAAACCCCAATGCCTGGTCTCAGAGTCTCTCACGTAACTGATTTAGGGTGCATCTGCGTCCTGGGAGTCTTCAATGACCCTCAGGTGAGTCTAATGTGCAGGTGAGAACCAAGAAAAATAAACCACAGTGGGTTACAGGCTGCTCGTTTTACAGAAAGAGAAAACAGACCAGCTCCTGGGTAGAAGCACAGCTTTTCCGAACACACATTTCAACAAAAATGTCTTGAGAGGGCCTTCGGTAGAACGTGGGTTGCTGTAGCCTCTTCCGGCACAGCCGCAGATGCCAGCCCCTGCTCGCCCCTGTGGGCAGCCCCAGGGGGCCCCAGGGCAGCCAGGCCGGGGCTACAGTTCCTCAGGTGCACCTCGGGCTGTGCTGGGGCCCAGGTGTGCAGCAGATGCGATGGACCTGCCTCACCCTACTTCCCTCTCTTTGCATCCTGCCCAGAAAATGCCAGGGTAACGATCCGGTTCAACGTGAGCCTGGGATCTGAGCTCACCTGGGAACAAAGGAGGACTCTCCAGTGGCTTCCGGGGCTCTGGGCACCGCTTCAGCAAGTAGCCATGAGCACCTCCTACCCAGGGGGAGCCCCGGCCCCGGAATGACCGTGACTCCTGTCCACGGGCCTCCGCGCTTTGGTCAGGAAGAACTGCATCTCCCTCCCATGGCGCCGTGAGAAGGTCCCGAGGGTCCAAGTGGCAGCGTAGGGGTCTCGAGAGGGTACCGGGATGAACGTCAAGTCCCAGCCAACAAATGGGGTGGGGTTCTCCTTGAAAGCGGGGCTGACATTTGATTCATCTGATCTAGTACAGACCCTGAGTAGATGCTCAGAAAAGACTCGCAGAACGACGGAATGACTAGTCTAATGCATGAAAAAAGAAAATGAGCCCAAAAGCCCACCTCACTGAGATGACAACGCTAGAAAATCTGGTCAAGCAAATACCCTCCTTTAAGGGCCTCTGGCTTCATTAACATATTAATATGAAACTACCAACATAGGAGTTCACTTGGTGTGTTCTGAAGTGTTCTGAGGATTCTTAGATATGACACCAAAAGCATAGGCAGCAAAGGAAAAGAACGGATGGAACTGGACTTCATCAAAATTAAAAACGTGCCTGTTTCAAAAGACACCACCAAAAAAGTGAAAAGACAACCTACAGAATGGAAAAAAGATATTTGCAAATCATATAATATCTAATAAGGGACTTGTATCCAGAATATATAAAAAACTCTTAATAAAAAAAAGACAACTCAACTTAAAAACAGGCAAAGATATGCATAGATATTTCTCCAAGGAAGATTTACAAATGTCTAAAAAGCACATGGAAAGATACTTGACAACATTAGTCATTGGGGAAGTGCAAATCAAAACCACAATGAGGACTTCCCTGGTGGTCCAGTGGTTAAGAATCCGCCTGCCAATGCAGGGGACACGGGTTCGAGCCCTGGTCTGCGAAGATCCCGCGTGCCGCAGAGCAACTGGGCCCGTGCGCCACAACTACTGAGCCTGCGCTCTAGAACCCGTGAGCCACAACTACAGAAGCCCGCGTGCCACAACTACTGAAGCCCGTGCGCCTAGAGCCCGTGCTCTGCAACAAGAGAAGCCACCGCAGTGAGAAGCCTGCACACCTCAATGAAGAGAAGCCCCCGCTCGCCGCAACTAGAGAAAGCCTGTGCACAGCAACTAAGGCCCAACGCAGCCAAAAAAAAAAAAAAAAAAAAAATTCCCACAATGAGATGCCACTTCTCACCCACTAGGATGGTTAGAATGAACGGACAGACAGTAATAAGTGTTGGTGAGGATGTGGAGAAGTTGGAACCCTCATACACTGACGGTGGGAATGTAAGATGGTGAGCCCAGAGTTACTATATGAGCACCAGGTCCATTCCTGGGTATAAAGCCAAGAAATGAAAACATACGTCCACACAGAAACTTATACATGAATGTTTATAGCAGCACTACTCCTAATAGCCGAAAGGCAGAAACAACTCAAATGTCCTTTAACTGATGAATGGATAAACAAAATGATGTGTATTCATTCATACACTGTAATAGTGTTTAGCCATAAAAGGAAAGAAATATAGATACATACGGTTGGCCCTCCATTATCCTCCCCTGCGCAGTCACAAATTCAACCAGCAGCGGATTAAAAGTATTCGGAAAAAGAATTCAAGTTCCAGAAAGCAAAACTTGAATTTGCGCATTCATTTACATAGCATTTACGTTGTATCAGGTATTATGAGTATCATCTCTAGTATATGGGAGGACATGCATAGGTTACACGCAAATACTACGCCATTTTATATAAGGGACTTGAACATCCAAAGATTTTGGTATCCGAAGGGGTTCCTGGAACGACTCTCCCTGTGGAAACTGAGGGACGACTGTACTAGAACATGGATGAACCTTGAAAACATTATCACAAGTGAAAGAAGCCAGTCACAAGAGACAAACGTGTTGTTATGTGATTCCATTTATGTGAAAGTTCAGACGAGGAAAATCTATAGAGACAGAGTTGTTTTGTGGCTCCTTAACATCCTTAGGGCTGGGATAGGGGGATGGGGGGAACAGAGAGGAGACAGTTAAAGGGTAAAGAGTTTCTCTTAGGGGAGATGAAAATATTCTAGAACTGACTGGGATGGTGGTGGCACAAGTCTGTGAATATACTAAAAACCACGGAACTGTACACTTTAAATGGGTACATTGTTACGTGAATTATGTGTCAATAAAGATTTTTAAAAAGAAAGAGATATAGAGACACAGATGTAAAGAACAAACGTATGGATACCAAGGGGGAAAGGGGACAATGGGATAAATTGGGAGATTGGGATTAACATATATATGCTACGGATACTCTGTATAACACAGCTAACTAATGAGAACCTACGGTGTAGCACGGGGAACTTGATGCTCCGCGGTGACCTAAATGAGAAGGAAATCCAAAAAAGAGGGGATATATGTATACATCTAGCTGATTCACTTTGTTGTACAGTAAAACTAACACAGCGTCGTAAAGTAACTATACTCCAATAAAAATAAAATATAAAAAGAGAGAGAGAAGGTGTACCAACGGCAACCAAACTACACCACCAGCAACGATGCTGAGACCATCTCTCACCTACCAGGGGGGCAGAAATGAAGAGGCACACCCGCACCTTTGTCCGCAGGCCTAACGGCAACAGGCGCTTCCACCCACTACTGCGGGACGTGGAAGTCGGTACCACCCTCCTGGAGGGAAACTTGGTGACACCTAACAAGCACATTTGTGGGCACCTGAGCACGCTAGATCCACTGCAGGCGGCACACGTGTCTGCATCGGGGCCTGTGTTACGTGCTCGGGCCCCCTCCTCACCCTGGAAACCGTGCTGTCTGCCCGTGCTAGCCGATAACCACCCCCAGCGGCTGGTTCGGTGAAGCCCGAGAAAAGGGCGGCCCGCGGATCACCAACTCAGCTGAGGTCCTTGGAACCAATCAAGGGGGCACTGAATGAACACACCAACCACAGCCCTCATCAGGCAGAGGGCAAACGAGAAACAGGAGACCAAAACATGCTTGAAGGACGAAGGGGCTGGGTGTCTGGGGAGATGGGCTGTGACTGTGGGAGAGGCACTGAGAGGGTTTTCCTTCCCTTATGGTCAGAGAGCGGATCTCTTCCTTACTTCATGATGTGGATTCTTGCAGGAATGAGTTTTCCAGCAGGGAGAACTGCAAGTGCAAAGGCCCTGGGGCAGCAGCCATGGCAGAGCACGGTGGCCTTTGTGGCTGAAGTAGTTGATGAGTTAAAAAGGTAGTGAAACCACACTCTTCTGGACTCTTCTGGACCTGGAAGGGCTAGGACTTCAACCCTGAAAATGACAGGGAGCCACCGGAAGGTTCTAGCAGGGGATGACAAGATCCGATATATCGTAACACGATCACTCTGGCCACCCAGAGAGAGAGCAGACTGTTGGGGTGAAAAGGTGGAAGCCGGGAGACCAGCAAGGAGGCTACTGCTACAGTCCAAGCGAGAGATGGTGGTGGCTTGGGGCCAGGTCGAGGCAGTGGAGCTGGTAAGACATGTCTGCACCGTTCCAGTCCAGTCCCTTCCCCTCAGGACAGGAGCCCAAGATGAGAGGGTGAGGACCTTGCTCAGCGTAGCTGGTGTCATCAGCACCCACCTCAGTTCTCAGCTCCCTCCCGGCTCCATGACCACAAAACCCCGTGCGCGGAACTCAGGAGTTTTCCGGTGCCCCCTCTGTTGCCTACACAAGTTTTGATCCCCCATGACCTTCTGGGGACCTTCCTTGCTGATGGTGGGACAGTCCTTGGGGACTCTTGTTAGTCTCCAACTCTGGTGAGCTGAGTAGAAAACCTCTCTCCTTTACCAGCGCGATTCTACCTAACCCCGACATCATGGATAATTAGCAGAGCAGGTGGACAACTTCCGGGGGCAAGTGCAGGTTTCTGGGACGCCCCGCCCATCCCACCAGCCAGTACCCCCGGCTCGGTCACTGTCAGAGCCCCACGAGGCTGCCGTCCGTCAGGCCTACCACACATTCCTTCCGGTGCGGGACCTGGAGCAGATTGAACTACCGTCTTCCCTTTCCTAGGAGTGGATGCGGTGCAGTCTGGAGAGCTTGTCTGCATCGTGCGATGTCCACAGAGGAGGACTTCAGGGTTGATGATCCGTCTCTGAGCAGCATGGATGCGGAGTAGCGGTGGAACCAGCGTCACCTCTACTTCTGGGAACTGAGACGTGAGGGTCAGAAGGGACCCTAGAAAACTCTCCTGAGGCCCAGAGGGGGTGGAGGGGGCGACCGAGGGTCAGCACTGAACGCAGCAGTCCTGATCCCAGTGCAGCCCCTTCCCCGTGGCCACGTGGCGGCCTCCCGGGGCTGCCGTGGCAGAGCACTGCACCCGGTGGCTCCAAGCAACAGAAAGGTGGTGAGTCACAGCTCTGAAGGCCAGAAATCCAGGATCAAGGTGGCGGCAGGGTTGCCTCCTTCTGGGGCTCCGAGGGAGAATCTCGTCCAGGCCGCTTCCTAGCCTCTGGTGTTGGCTTGTGGATGCATCACCCCCCGTCTCTGCTCCCACCGACACACGGCGTCCCCCTGCCTCCAAATTTCCCCTTTGTATAAGGACACGGTCATATGGGATTAGGGGGCCTACCCCGCTCCACCGTGACCTCACCTTGACTAATTCCATCTGCAAAGACCCTATTTCCAAATAAGACCAAATTCTGAGGTACTGGGCTCAGGACTTCAACACATCTGATTGTTCAGTTCAACCCCTAACAGGAAGCCCTCAGAAAGTTTGTTTACTTTGGCTTCTCTGTCCCCTTCAGAGGCACTTAATATTATAACACTCAGGTCTAAGTCTGCAAGCCCAGTAAGAGTGCCAAAATCTTGTCTGTAAGATGTTAGAAACGGCACTTCCTGGACTTCCTGAGATCAAGCTGCCCTACCACAGCAGCAGAAGCTAAAATAGATTTAATTCCAGATCCTTCAGTCGGCAATGGCAGCAGCCACAAAACCTGATTAGGTACTACTTTCGGTCCCGGAGCTGGAGCCCTTTTAAAAATAAATATGAAATGTCCTCAGACCCCACATCTGAGGGGTGGGTGAGGGGATGCCCCCCCATACCTCACAGCCACCCGTATTTCTGCTTTGTGACTGCCTGCTAGATAAGGGACATTCCTTTTTTTTTTTTTAAACATCTTTATTGGCGTATAATTGCTTTACAATGGTGTGTTAGTTTCTGCTTTATAACAAAGTGAATCAGTTATACATATACATATGTTCCCATATCTCTTCCTTCTTGCGTCTCCCTCCCTCCCACCCCCCCATCCCACCCCTCTAGGTGGTCACAAAGCACCAAGCTGATCTCCCTGTGCCATGCGGCTGCTTCCCACTAGCTATCCACCCTACGTTTGGTAGTGTATATACGTCCATGCCACTCTCTCACTTCAGTAAGTCAGAAGGAGAAAAACAAATACCGTATGCTAACACGTATATATGGAATCAAAGGAAAAAAAAATGTCATGAAGAGCCTAGGGGTAGGACGGGAATAAAACACAGACCTACTAGAGCATGGACTTGAGGAAAAGGGACATTTCTATGCAGACAGACACCCAAAGAGAAAGGCAGTGCATTTGAACGAGTCAGCAGAGAAGACAGATGCTTCTCTCCCTGGGGCTGAGGTCACCGGAACAGAGTGTGGGAAGCCCGCGGGGTTCCCGGGGATGGAAATAAAAGGAGGGCCTGTCACTCGGGATGGCTGGCCTGCCGGTCCCTGCAGCCCCGTGGGTGGGGGGGCCCAGTGGGAGTGTGTGTGAGTCTCCCAGGCCCCTGCCCAGCCCCTTGGGCTCCGAGGTGGGAGGGTGCTGTGCCCTGGCGGTGGACACGTCTCTGGGCAGCTGGGCTGGTTTCAGCTGTGAGATCCTGGGTCAAGTTCCCCTGGGACCATGGGGAGACTCATGCGTTCAGGTGCTGGAAGCTGGATCGTCCCTCAGTGGAAACCCCACAGGAAGTGAGAGGAGCAGGTTCTTTGATATGAAAGGGCCCAGCTCAGTCCCTTAGCTAAGAGGCCTCCAGGCAAGGTCACCTTGAAATAAGGGCCACTCCACCCAGCAGCCAGCACTTAGATCTGAGGCGGCTACTTGTTTGAATTAGACTCAAACGTCCCTCCTTTGAGCCCAGCCCTGCCCTGGGCACCCCTCCAGGGCCCGCTCTCATCTCCCCGCGGGAGCACAGGTTAGACAGACAGACGGTGTGACCTAAGGGTGATATACACGGCTCCCAGCCAGGGCCGCGTGGGAGGGCTCCGCGTCAGCCCCCTCCACCCCTGCCAAGTTACAGGAGAGCGTACACCCCTTAGAACTGGGGCTGAGAGACCAACTGTCTTTTAATTAAGGAGAAAGTTGTATTTTTTCAAACAATATCACAAATGTTTTCAAATGGCCTTCAGTTCCCTGATGGAGCCAATTCAGGGGTGATGAGAGGGAAAGGAACAAAGCGGGCAGGAAGCTATAATTATGGAAGAAAAAGGCCAGGAAAATAAGGCAGCTCCCAGGGAGCGAGTGGCCGACGGTACCCGGCTGGTACCCAGACGAGGCTCCTGAAGTGCATCCGGCACCTGCACCCCAGCTTCTCAGAGCACCCACAGTGCTTCACAACTGAAGCAGAGAGATGGTTAATAATCATACAGAAGTAGTCCACGGAGAATTAACACATACAGAAAGCATTAAATATTTTTGTTAACGATGAGAGTCATTTGGAGAAGGGCGGCAACTGGGAGGAGGGAAGAGAGAAGAGAGCGGAGAAGGTTCTGAAGGCGAAATGCGGCTTTTTCCCACTCTGTCGGCCGGGAGCTTTTAAGCACTAACACCTTTATCATTTCCCTTTAACATGCTGCTGACCTATTAAGCGCTATTTCTAGCCAACTTCTCTTTATCCTCCCGCCTTCAGAAGGCCCCCACTGAGCGGGCCTGAGCAGAGAGGAGTCTTTTTTTCTCTGTGGTTTTCTTGGGGCTAGCTGAGGGCGGGGGGAGCGGGGAGGGGGGTGCTAAAGCTGCAAAGCTGACCCACATGAGACTTTCCCAGGACCAGAGCCCTTGGTTCCCCCCACCCCGCCCTCCAGCTCCTGCAACGGCGCTTAAGGGGCGCTAATGGTACGTCTCCTGGGAAAGGGGAGACCAGAGAAGAGATGTCCATGGGGGCAGGGCTAGAACGGGAAGTACAGAGGGACCCTGTGAAGGCTTGGGCTGAACCTCACCTGCCGGTTCTCTCTCCCTCCAGGTGGCTCCCCTACTTCCAGAAGCGACGATCAAGACACACCGAACGCAGACCCAGAGGAGAAGGCTGGAGGCCAATTCCAGCTGCATGGTGTCCTGGGCTGGGGTCAGCGGCGCCGAGGCACCTCCCATCCCCAAGGGCACGGCTTCCTGGGCCACAGAGGGCCTGGTGTCCCCTGGACTTGGCCACGGTGGCTCTGCCAGGCCCAGCCCCGTGGGCTCTCCCACCTGTCCCCAGTGCCCTGGGCCTGAGCAGCCTTAGCCGGCTCCCTGGTCCCGGGCAGGCACGGTCCCTGGACACGTCCCACTGGACTTAACTGGAGGCAAGGTCACCAAGAGAAAGAGTGGGTTCTCCCAGGGCCAAGTCTGTAGACTTGCAGCTGCCAGACACGTTGATCAGGTCACCTCCTAATCTTCTAGGAGGGGAACACGTCGCGCTCAAGCTCCCACCCAGTGCTCTCTGGACCATAATCTACCTTAAAAATCTACCAAGAAAACCTCTTTTTTTTTTTTTTTTTTTTTTTTTAAGAATCAAACATGTACGGACTTTTTTCAGTCATGTGCCAATTACAGAGACTGACCAGAGAAAAGAAAGAAAATATAAAGAAGCAATCAAAGGATATTAGTAAAGGCAGGAGGCGTGGCAGAGCCACGGGCGGGGATTTCACACCCTGGTTTGCAGCCAAGGAGGCGCAGTCTGCAGCCCTGGGCACAACTCCTGCCCCAGCTCTTTGGGCCTCAGCTTCCCCG
Organism: Physeter macrocephalus; assembly: GCF_002837175.3. Taxonomy (NCBI): domain Eukaryota; kingdom Metazoa; phylum Chordata; class Mammalia; order Artiodactyla; family Physeteridae; genus Physeter; species Physeter macrocephalus. The sequence continues at coordinate 16,332 of NW_021146645.1, forward strand.
CCTAGAAAACGATGCTTGTCCACAAACCTGTTCCTTCTCACTTCTCATTCAAGTCTGGCCACATATGTGCAGGCTCACGAGCCAATACACCAGCGTTTAAAATCCGGACATACACGGGCGCAGAGGCTTTCACGTCCATGCACACACACAGGTGCCTACAGCTGCGTGAACCTAAGTGTGCACCACCCCGGGTACTTACCAGCTGTGATGGGAGCCCGCGCGCGCGCACGCGCACGCACACGCACACGCACACACGGTCCACGGACAGCACGGATGGGCCACCTGTCCAGAACCTAAGATGAACCATCAGGTTGGCACAGAAGAGCAAATGGAACCCAGCAGCAGGGCCGTATTTCATTTGGTAAGTTCTGACACTTAGACACACCAGACACCTCGCTCTAGTTCTGGGGCTCCTGAAAGGAAGCCGGGGGGTGTCGGTGGGGGGCCTGCCGACCCTGAGGGCCGTGCCGTGGAAGGGCTGTCAGTCAGGCTGAGCAGCCCTGTGGCTGAGCTGTTGCTATGTTTTTCAACTGTGTTGTCATGTTCCCCAGCGTTCAATAAACTATGTCATCCAAAAAAAAAAAAAAAATCATTTCTGGAGCAGAGCTGAAGTGATATCTTGCTGGTGCGCTTCCAGAGAGAGTGAACAGATTTTTCCTTCTTCCAGATCTGGGATCACAAAGCCTGTCTCTAGCCACAGTGGGGTGGGGCCTCCCGAGAAAGCTGACACTGAACTTGAAACCGCTTATAACCAAACAAACTAACAAAGTCAATTCCCTAGGAGTCAGCAGACTGAAGGTCAGAGGATCTGGACCCAGTTCAAACACCTGGACTGAAGCCCACGGGGTTAAGAGCAGATGGAAATTCACCCCTTCACACCCCCACCCGATGCTGTTGTTGAGTCATGATCAAAGGCGGGGGGGGGGCTCTCGGAGCTGGGCTGGGGAGCCTGAGGAGGGGACGGGAGACTCAGGCCCGGGGAGGCTCACAGCGGCCGCGGAGAGGCAGCGGAGGGGCGGCCGTCACTCACACGAGCGCTCCAGCCTGCAGCCTTGGCTGCGCGTCTGGCGCCGTGCACGCGATCACCGGGAAGCTTCTCAACAACTCAGACTCCAAGGCCTGGTCCTGGACCTCCCGACTCTTGCTGGGGGTCCGCAGACTGGGGGGCGCAGCCAGAGGGAGGTCAGGGAAGACGGAGCCCAGAAATCAACCCTTCCATTTCCCCAGGTCTTTCCTAAGAATTTGGGGGGTGCTGGTCTTACGCTCTGGAGGATGGACAAGCCCAGGGGTGCGGTGGGGCCGTGGTAAAAGAGCAGGTCTGGGAGTTAAGGCAGCACCTCGGAGACCAGCTCCTTTGCCTCCCGGTGACCTCTGGGCCTCAGCTTACTTTTCTGTAAAATGGTGAGATTACACAAGGTCACCCCCGCCTCTAACACCTCTCCAGCTCTCAGCGCCTGTCATTCTGTGCAGTCAGTGGGCTGGAAGTCAGAGAGGACCTGGGACCTGAAGGAGGGACAGGATGTGGCCAGACAGAGGGGCAAGGAGAATGAGACTAAGGAGGCCTCCCACCTAGGTGAGGCCACCCAACGGCTCAGCGGCTTTCTGACGCCAGCCCTCTCCATCAGTGGATCATAAAGTTATTCAAAGGGGGCCACCCCCCCCACACACCCTGCAGTTTTTTAAAAATGAAATAGGACAAAAGAGAAAATACCACAGCACCTGGCACATAGCAAGCACTCAATACGTGTAAGTTATTATTGTTGTTGTTATCTCTATTGTAGGTCGTAGTCTAAAGTTTGAAATATACTTACCTTTGCTATTGACGGTCTGTTTTACTGCACTGGAATGTGAGCTCCTGAGTTAGGGATTTCTGACCGTTTTGTTCACTGACGATCGGAGCATCTAAAACAGTGCCTGGCTCCAGCTAAACGCTCAATAAATACCTGTTGGGGAGCTCCCTGGCGGTCCAGTGGTTAGGACTCGGTGCTTTCACTGCTGAGGGCTCGGGCTCAATCCCTGGTCAGGGAACTAAGATTCCCGCAAGACGCGCAATGCGGCCAAAAATAAATAAATCAATTAATTTTTAAAAATAAATAAAATTTAAAAAAATATCCGTTGGACAAACAAATCGGTCTCGCTCCATGAAATTTTTCTTTCCAATATATGTACTTCCCTCTTGGGCCAGATGGCCTAGGTTGGTGGTCTGGCAGGTGAACTCTGAAGAGTCATCTGAGCTCCCCCATAACACGGGGACAGGCACAGTCCCCCAGCGTGCGGCGAAAGACAGCGGCTGGCTCAGGAATTGCTGTGTGGTGACAGCAAGCTGATGTCTCTCCGTGCGGGGCTGTGAGAGGCGTTTGCGCCCTCCCTCCTGTCCCCTGGCTGTAACTGTGTCCTTGCCCCACAATTCTCCTTCCTGGCAGCATCACTGCTCCTAAGCCCTCACCTGCTGGGATGAAAATGGACCTCTCCTCCTCTGTAGGCTACTGCTCTTCATTTGGTGCCTGCCCGGGCCAGGCCTCAAATCATTTCCTTCTCAGATGACTAAATTGTTCACGGAGAAAATGCATTCTGGACGAATAAGCCGACCAGAACCAAGAGCTGCAAAAGAACTCCAGCACCTCTTCAACCCCCCACCCAGTGGTTCTCAAACTGCGGTCCCTGGACCAGCAGCAACAGCGGCAGCCTGGGAGCCTGCTGGGAGAGCAAATTCTCGGACCCACTCAGGCCTACCGGACCGGCACTCGGGGGTGGGCCCCAGACTGTGGGTGATGCTCCTGTCTGGGAAGCACTGCCCTCACCTGCTGAGGAAGGACAAAGGTGCGACGGGCCTACCTGGAAACCTGCACCTTGGAAGAGAGAGGGTCAACTCATGATTGGGAGACTCTGGAATATTCAGTTACCGTCCCTTCACTCTGGGGCCGGATCCTCCCGAGAGCCACATGCGTGGCCACCAGAGCAAAGAAGAGAGTTGTCCTCCGGCCGGAGGGCCAGCAGAGTCTCTGGAGAGAGGCCCCCAGCTCAGGCACAAAGCAGTGAAGCCCATGCGATGGTTTCAGGTGACACTCTGATGGATACCAGTTACCCAGAGCTTACATTATCTGTTTTTACCACGGTGGTTTTCCATTTCTGCTAGTCTTAGGGTCTTTCTTTTGAGAATAGATTTAGGGACTTCCCTGGCGGCGCAGTGGATAAGACTCCGCACTCCCAAGGCAGGGGGCCGAGGTTCGATCCCTGGTCAGGGCACTAGATCCCACGTGCATGCCGCAACTAAGAGTTCGCGTGCCACAGCTAAGGAGCCTGCCTGCCGCAACTAAGACCCAGTGCGACCAAATAAATAAATTTTTTAAAAAAATAAAATAGATTTAGGTTAAAAAATAGTACTAAGATGGGATAAAAATTGCACAGGCGTGAACGACTGCAGTTTTGGACAAGCCTATCCTGCAATGCTGCCTCTCTTTCCCTGAAGGGCAAGTAACTCAGGACACTAGAGGGAGACAGCATTTCAGCCCACGTATGGATGCACGTGTGTGTACACGTATGTACGTGTGTATGTACGTATGTGTATACGCGTGTAGGCGTAACTGAGCATTCTTCCAGTTATCTTTGTAAAATAAATCCTACTCTTATAATCACCACAGGTATCGATAAACAGCATATAAAATTTTACACATTTATACTTTTCCCAAGTTTGATCCTAGGATGTTTCCATGACTCATCCATGAGCCGTGGTCATAGAAGGAGGAGGGCGCACTGGAGCTCACAGCTGGGAACAGGAGGCAGTTGTTTTGCAAGGGGCTTCGTGTTTTAATGACACAAATGTGAGTCCCCACCTGCTTATTTAATTGTTATCAGCATGTGACTCTATTTCTGTTTTGTAAGTTAGTTTATTTGTACCATTTTTTTTTAGACTCCACCTATAAGTGATCTCATATGGTATTTGTCTTTCTCTATCTGACTTACTTCACTCAGGATGACCCAGCAATCCCACTCCTGGGCATATATCCGGAGAAAATTCTAATTCGAAATGATACATGCACCCAATGTTCACTGCAGCACTATTTACAATAGCCAGGACATGGAAACAACCAAAATGTCCATCGACAGAGGAATGGATAAAGAAGGTGTGGTACATATATATACAATGGAATATCACTCATCCATAAAAAGGAACAAAATAATGCCATTTGCAGCAACGTGGATGGACCTAGAGATTTGCAAAGTAGAAACAGAGTCACAGATATAGAAAACAAACTTATGGTAACCAGGGAGGGAGCGGGGGGGGGTGGATAAATTGGAAGACTGGGATTGACATATACACACTACTATATATAAAATCAATAACTAATAAGGACCTCCTGCATAGCACAGGGAACTCTACTCAATACTCTGTAATGACCTATATGGGAAGAGAATCTAAACAAGAGTAGGTACATGTATGTGCATAACTGACTCACTTTGCTGCACACCTGAAACTAACACAACGTTGTAAATCAACTCGACTCCAATAAAAATTAAAAAAAAAAATTGTTCTCAGCAAAATCACCAGGGCGCCTAATAACAAAAGTGGGGCATGGGGGTAAAAGGTTGGGGAGGGGATTGCTGTGTGCAGAGCAAGGATGCCTGCGAGGAAGAAAGTGGGTTGAAACGGTTATGGAAAATGAAACCACTGGGACCTGCAGGAAGACCGTGGCCCTAAGCTGGCACCCCTGGATGTCTAGTGTCACGCGGGGCACACAGCAGCATCCTATACGCCACGCGCCAGCTGCGCTGGGCGGCAGAGCTGGGGCTGGCAGGGATATTCCTCCGTGGCAAAGCATCCATGGGAGCCCCGGAGCTGCCGGTGGCCGCCCCCCCGCCCCCGGAGGAGGTGAGGTAGGGTTAACTGGCTGGGGCGAGGAGGCCTGCCGGTGAAGACATGAATTAGGCGAGTCTATCCTTGGTGACTTTCCCTCCCGTTACCAGCTCTGTTCCGTTTTTCAAGCCACCACACTCTCACCGGAGGGTGGCCTCTGCCCTCTGCGGAAGAAGGAACCGATCCCTTAAGGCCCCCCGTGGAGGGCTGTGCTCAGGCTCTGCCTCCGCTGGACCCTTCCCATCTCCATCCCCTGTCCCCAGCCTGGCTCATCCTCTGAAGACTAAGATCCCTTTTCCTCCCAAAGTGAGAAGGAGCTGATCTGGTAAATGCAAGCGGCGAAGTGCCGAGTGCTTCTCCCGCCCCCAGCACCAGGAGGCTGTTTAAATGGCACTTCACCCTACCCGCCCCCCCACCCCCCTGCCCTGCCACGCAATGCTTCCCTCCGATGGATTCCAGGTCGAGAGAAAAGCAGGTGTAGGTTGGCATCGCGGTGAGATCAAGACGGGTTACAGGAGGAGAACCCACACCCCAGGTCAGGGCTGCTCCCCTGCTCCCCGGCGGCCCTGCTCCCCGGCTCCCCTGCTCCCCTGCTCCCCTGCTCCCCTGCTCCCCGGCGGCCCTGCTCCCCTGCTCCCCTGCTCCCCTGCTCCCCTGCTCCCCGGCTCCCCTGCTCCCCGGCGGCCCTGCTCCCCTGCTCCCCAGCGGCCCTGCTCCCCTGCTCCCCTGCTCCCCGGCTCCCCTGCTCCCCGGCGGCCCTGCTCCCCTGCTCCCCTGCGGCCCGGCGGCCCGGCGGGGCCTGAACGGCAGAGCCGAGGCCCAGGGACGCAGCTGTGCGCCGACTGCCCAGAAGAAAGCTTGGACAAACACCTTACATGCTTTGATCTGGAAATGAGAAAACAAAACGGAGGAAGATAAATAACTTTAAAGAGTCCGTTCGGATTCAGTCTGCACCCCTCGTCCCGTTTGATCTTCACATCCTGTCACAGGTGAGGGAGGGAGGGGGCCGCGGCTGTGCAGAGCTGGTCCGGGCAGGCCCCGGGCCCAGGTTTCCTGCTCCCCACAGGCCCTCTTCCCAGTGGCTTCTTCGGGGAGTTCTGAACAAAAATTAAGTACCGTGTAGGAAGCTCTTCGTGATCCGTGATGCAAACGGGTGTTGTCACTGCGCTGGGGAGGGGGGGCCCACTCCCCACTTGCTGGCTCTCAGGCCTGGAGACGAGCTGCTCAGGGACAGGGTTTCCTGACGAGGTGTCTTCCGGGAAAGTTTCTGACTGCGTAGACTGCTCTCCCACACTGGGCGCCGTGTTGGCAACTGGCAAGGTACCATTTTCCTTCAACTCGGGCCCTCCCGTCCGCAAGAAACCAAGTGATCTCGAGACTTGAGAAGCCTGGTGCGGGGAGCTTGTGGTCCAGGCGTTCCGAGCCTCGGTTTCTCCAGGTCTCGGTCTCGGTCTAGACAACCGGAGAGCAAAAGATGGAGGTGCAAACGGACACGAAGCCTCGTTGTATTCACGGTCCAGGGCTGCCCTAACAAAGCACCGCAAACGGGGTGGCTTCAAGCAACAGAAATGTGTTCTCTCCCAGCTCTGGAGGCCGCAAGTCCACAATCCAGGTGTCGGCAGGGCCCCCCGCAACCCTGGGGGGAGAACCCTCCCTCTCCTCTGCCAGCTTCCAGTATCGCTGGCCATCCTCGGCTTGTGGCCGCATCACCCCAGTCTCTGCCTCATCCTCACGTGGCTTCCCCTCCGTGTGGGTCTCTCTCCTCTTCTCATAAGGACAACAGTCACCCTGGATCAGGGGCTCCCGCACCTTAACTAATTCCATCTGCAACAAGCCTCTCTCCAAATGAGGCCACATTCACAGGGACAAGGACGGGGACATATTTTGGGGCGGGCAGCATTCAGCCCCTCCCACCTACCATTGCTGAGTGTGTCCTGGTCTGGGGAACCCACTCCAGGCCCATCCCCCAGCACCCTGCTGCTTCCCAAAGGACAGTGTAGCTGTGGTAGAGAGGGGCACCGCTGGGCCGCAGGGCGGTGGGCAGGTCCTGGGTGGGCTGTGCCAGTGAGGCTGTGAAGCCACGTCACCACCGGAAGGTCTGTCCTGGAGGAAGGGACCAAATTCGCCTGTTTATTTGAATTGCGAAGAAATGATCAGTGAACACAACATTACTTCATCTTGGAAAGGGAAGAAGGAACACCAGGCCAAAGGTCACTTGTCCTGTGCTCCGAGTCACCTAAAGTGGGGCTTCCCTCCACCTGGAGGCGAGAAGCTGAGGCTTGGAAGCGATCGGCCTGGTCGGGTGCACCGGCCCAAGTGCGCGCTCAGTAAAGGCATCCTAAGCCTGGACTTGAACTCGGGTGGTCGGATCCCAAGACCATTAAGATGTCCTGCACTCCTTCACACCCCCCCACCATCCTGTGCACCCCCAAAGGCCCCTTTCACACACACCCCCATCTATCCACCTCGCCTGGTTATCTGCCAGCAAAGCACAGAGGGTCGATCAATTTGAGTCAGTGTCTCCTTTGGTGCCGAGAACAGGGGAGATGCGAGAGGTCTGACCCCGCCCCTCGCAGCTGCCGACAACCTTACAGAATCCTCGGGGAGCTGTCACCATTCAACCCCAGGCCAGGTTCTCAGCCTCCCAAGGGCGTGACTTGCACCTGCTTCCACCCCGAGAAGTGAGGGGGGACCCGATCGACTCCAAGTCCCTCCAGGAACGACAGCCAGGAATTTTGTTAAATACTTTATCTTCTCTGAGCTTTCACGTCTGTATCTGAGACCCTTCCCCCTAAGACAGCGGTCATCCGACGGGTTTCTAACGGCCTCGTAGGGAAATATCGAAAAACAAACACACACAAAGCAAAGAAAAAGAAACTTAGCAAATGCCAGAGTTCAGCTTGCTTATGACAATAAATGGTGCCTCTTCCTGTGAAAGGCCAACCCACAGCCTTCCGGAGCCAGAGTCAGTTTTCCTGCTGTCATAACGCACTTGGGCATTTTGCTAAGAACAAGTTTTCCCCGTTTGAGGCCGATGAGTTGGGTCCTCTGGCAAACAAGTCGCTTCTGCTTTTGCCAAGGAGCTTCCCCTTTTCTGGAAAACACGCGTACCCCTTGCAGTCTTTGCCTTTGCAATGGCAGCTGCTCTTCCACCTCTGTCTTGGCCCGGCCGGCCCTGAGACGTGCACCACCACAGCTCAGCGGTGGGCGAGTTGTTTTTTCTGATGTTGATGTTGTGTTTCTCTCCAGAGTCTACTGCAAATGGAAATTTCCATATTCCCCTGTGCAGCAAAAATTACAGGCTTTTGGTTTCATCATCACTGTCAAACCATTAACCATTAACCCTTGGCACCCCGTGGAGCCCTAAAGGAGACAGCCTGGAGCGAGTTCCTGGGGCTGTGGACGCTGGGAGGTCTCCTGTGCCAGAAGTAGCCGGCGTGGATGCTTCTGGAAAAAGGGATGGGAAGCCCTCCTATTCACTGGTCCTCCTCCACACCTCACACCCACACGTCTTACTCTGCATGGTTCTCTTTTGTGAACTGAGTGCATCTTCAATCTGGTCACCTCTAATGCACTCCTTCCTCAGACTCCTCGGACCCCAGGGCCGTGGATATGAGGGGAGCTGGGGCCGTGCCTGCCTCCGCATCCGCCCAGGTCAGGGGCTGGCCTCCCCTCTCCTCAGCTGGAGGAGGGGCAGCAAGCGCAGCCGCAAGGCAGCTCAGAGGAGCCTTCCACTGGGCCCTCCGTGGGGCAAGACTGAAAAGGGAGGCCGGGCCTTGCCAGTCTCCTGCACCTCTCCTCCGATGTGTCTCGA
>NW_021146646.1:0-6945 GCF_002837175.3 Physeter macrocephalus
GCTGACATCCCTAACAAGAGAGTCAGCCTGACCTTTGAAGCTTGGAAGCCAGGTATTGACTTCTCCTGTCTAGCTGTGAAAGTCCTAGATGACATCTTCTTCCAGTCATAGAAGGCTGATGGGAATTCCCTGGCAGTAAAGTGGTTAGGACTTCGTGCTTCCACTGCAGTGGGCACGGGTTCCATCCCTGGTCAGGGAACTAAGATTCTGCATGCTGTGCAGCATGGCCAAAAAAAAAAAAAAAAAAAAAAAATAGAAGGCTGTTTCATCTACATTGACAATCTGTTTAGTGTAGCCACCTTCCTGAATGATCTTAACTAGATCTTCTGGAGAACTTGCTGCAGCTTCTACACCAGCACTTGCTGCTTCCCCTTGCCCTTTGATGTCATGGAAACGGCTTCTTTCCTTAAACCTCATGAACCCACCTCGGCTGGCCTCACACTTTTCTTCTGCAGCTTCCTCACCTTTCTCAGCCTTCAAAGAACTGAAGAGAGTTAGGGCCTTGCGCTGGATGAGGCTTTGACTTAACGGAATGTTCTGGCTGGTTTGATCTTCTATCCAGACCACGAAAACTTCCTCCATATTAGCAATGAGGCTGTTTCACTCTTCGTATCATTCACGTATTCACTGGAGTAGCATTCTTAATCTCCTTCAAGGACTTGTCCTTTGCATTCACAGCTTGGCTAACTGTTTGGCACGAGAGGCCCAGCTTTCAGCTTATCTCAGCCTTTGACATGCCTTCCTCACTAAGCTTCATCATTTCTAGCTTTTGATTTAAAGTAAAGGACATACAACTCTTCCCTTCACTTGAACACTTGGAGGCCATTGTAAGGTTACTAACCGATCTGACTTCAATACTGTTGTGTCTCAGGGAATAGGGAGGCCAGAGGGGAGGGAGAGAGTTGGGGGAATGGCCGGTCAGTGGAGCAGTCAGAACACACACAACGTTCATTGATTAAGTTCGCTGTCTTATATGGGTGCAGTTCACAGCGCCCCAAAGCAATTACAATAGTAACATCAAAGATCACTGATCACAGCTCATCATAACAAATATAATCATAATGAAAAAGTTTGAAATATTGTGAGAATTACCAAAACGTGACACAGAGATACGAGCAAAAGTTGTTGTGAAAATGGTGCCGATAGACTTGCCCAACGCAGGGTTGCCACAGACCTTCGATCTGTGAAAAATGTAATAAAGCAAAGTGCATCAAACTGAGGTCTGCCTGTAGATGAAAAGGACAGAGACAAAGCAACCAATCGCAGTGGGCCAACCTTACTGAAATCCCGATTAAAACAAGATGTGAAAAGAAAAGGATTTTGAGGTGTTCATGGGAATTTGCATAATGATTGGTTATTTGATGGCACGAAGAATATTAAGGTGTAATAACAGAAGGGTGATACAATTTTACAAAAGTCTTTATCTTTTAGGAAATATATACTAGAATATTCGTGGATTAAAAAGAAAAGCACATGGGATTGACATATATACACTAATATGTATAAAATAGATAACTAATAAGAACCTGCTGTATAAAAAATAAATTAAAAAAAAAAAGCGCAAAACTGCTTCCCCTTGCCCTTTGATGTCATGGAAACGGCTTCTTTCCTTAAACCTCATGAACCCACCTCGGCTGGCCTCACACTTTTCTTCTGCAGCTTCCTCACCTTTCTCAGCCTTCAAAGAACTGAAGAGAGTTAGGGCCTTGCGCTGGATGAGGCTTTGACTTAACGGAATGTTCTGGCTGGTTTGATCTTCTATCCAGACCACGAAAACTTCCTCCATATTAGCAATGAGGCTGTTTCACTCTTCGTATCATTCACGTATTCACTGGAGTAGCATTCTTAATCTCCTTCAAGGACTTGTCCTTTGCATTCACAGCTTGGCTAACTGTTTGGCACGAGAGGCCCAGCTTTCAGCTTATCTCAGCCTTTGACATGCCTTCCTCACTAAGCTTCATCATTTCTAGCTTTTGATTTAAAGTAAAGGACATACAACTCTTCCCTTCACTTGAACACTTGGAGGCCATTGTAAGGTTACTAACCGATCTGACTTCAATACTGTTGTGTCTCAGGGAATAGGGAGGCCAGAGGGGAGGGAGAGAGTTGGGGGAATGGCCGGTCAGTGGAGCAGTCAGAACACACACAACGTTCATTGATTAAGTTCGCTGTCTTATATGGGTGCAGTTCACAGCGCCCCAAAGCAATTACAATAGTAACATCAAAGATCACTGATCACAGCTCATCATAACAAATATAATCATAATGAAAAAGTTTGAAATATTGTGAGAATTACCAAAACGTGACACAGAGATACGAGCAAAAGTTGTTGTGAAAATGGTGCCGATAGACTTGCCCAACGCAGGGTTGCCACAGACCTTCGATCTGTGAAAAATGTAATAAAGCAAAGTGCATCAAACTGAGGTCTGCCTGTAGATGAAAAGGACAGAGACAAAGCAACCAATCGCAGTGGGCCAACCTTACTGAAATCCCGATTAAAACAAGATGTGAAAAGAAAAGGATTTTGAGGTGTTCATGGGAATTTGCATAATGATTGGTTATTTGATGGCACGAAGAATATTAAGGTGTAATAACAGAAGGGTGATACAATTTTACAAAAGTCTTTATCTTTTAGGAAATATATACTAGAATATTCGTGGATTAAAAAGAAAAGCACATGGGATTGACATATATACACTAATATGTATAAAATAGATAACTAATAAGAACCTGCTGTATAAAAAATAAATTAAAAAAAAAAAAGCGCAAAACGGATGGAACCTGAATCTATTGTAAGAACGCCTGTAGTTAACTTTCAGTGTACAGGGCCAATGAGGAATGGAAGGAGACAAATAATGCACATGGAACAATCCCAAGGATGAGATTTTGTACGAGACAAATGACCCAGGGTCTTCAACGAGTCAAGGGCAGGAGGGAAGCAGGGAGGGAGGACTGTCCGCCTTGGATTAGGAGACGCCTGGTGAGGACCTCGTTTTACTCATAAATCTGACCAGCTGGGAATCGAAGAGACATTTTTCAGCTGTGGGGGAAATGCAGATGTGGATGGGGCATCGAATAGTCTCAAGGGATTCACATTAATCATCTGAGATGCTGTCGGGTGAGGAAATGCTCATAATGGGCTTCGGGATGGGCTTCAGAACACATAATCTGCAATCTTGACAAGACGTTTTGGCACCGATAAAGTAAGTGTGGCCAAACCATGATCATGTGGGACTTCCCTGGAGGTCCAGTGGTTAAGACTGCGCTTTCACTGCTGAGGGCCCGGGTTCAATCCCTGGTTGGGGAACTAAGATCCCATAAGCTGCACAGCGTGGCCAAAAAAAACAAAAAACACTCTTTTAAGCCAGAGCCCCATTTATCTTCATTTTCTCACTTCTGAGAGCCACACAGGTACCAAAGAAAAGCATGTCTCCTGTTCCTCTTAGTGTGAAGCCACCATGCAAGCAGGATCCTAAATGGGCCTCTGTGAAGGAGAGGGGGCAGTTGGGTGTAGGGGGGATGGCAGGGGGCACAGAGGGCACATCCCGTCCACGTGGTGAAAATCGTGGCCTCTGTCCTGCCTTGGCCACCTAAATGGTGTGACCCGGGCAAGCTCCCGGATGGATCCCTCAGTGAAAAAAGCAGGGTGCTGACTGTGCGGGTGCCTGGAACGTTCCAGAAGATCAGAGTTCATCTGTGCAGAGGGTCGAGACCAGCTCTGGGCTGGTAAAAAGCTCTGGAGGAGTTCACACTGTTGTTGCCGTGGGGATGTGCAGGCCCCTGTGTTGCCAAGTCAGATGTTTTTCAACAGAAGCTGGGAGTTTTGATGTGGCATCTCTGGATTTCTGAAGGTTGGCCACTAATTTAAAACAAAAAAAGTGTCAAACGCCGAAGAGTCCAAACTGAACATATTGGTGGATCCCATGGGGCCCAAGGACCGGGAGTTTGTAGCCTCTGCCCTGATGCTTTGCGGCCACTTGGGGAGCCCATCCAGCTGGCATGGGTGACCGGGTGCCTACTTTAGGCCAGGTGCTGGCCTGGCGCTGAGCCAGTCATTAGCCTGGCCTTTGCCCTCCGGGCTCCCAGAAGGAGCCCAACATTTGCCCTTTACCTTCATCCCAGGGAGCCGGACAGAATTGCTTTAGTGGTGGTGTGCACAGAGGGCGGGGCCCCACCGAGGGCCCCTCCCAGCCCCTGTCGGCACCCCGCTACGCCACGACCTTTGTCTGATTCCCTCCCCGTGCCTGAATGTGTTTCTACTGGCGTCCAGCAAGTCCCAGGAAAGCCAGGAGGCCCCCAGCCTGCCTCAGTTTCTCTCTTCCACTCGGGTGTCCGGATGGATGACTTCTCATGATGTTGACGTTGCACGTCTGGCTGGCTCCTCCTTCACCGCTCAGCTCTGCACAGGGATCCCCCCGGACCCCCCAAACTGAAGTAGCCCACTCGCACCGCTCCAGATGCCATTCTGTGTTCTGTTCTTTGCTGCACTTACCGCTACCAGAAATGTGTTTTGTTTTGCACGGAACGTGTTGCAGGTCCCCGTCTGCTGCATCCTAAGAGCAGGGACGCCATGTGTCTAGTGAAGTCCAGAGGACTTAGCTTGTCCTCAAGAACTATTTCGGGCACAGGAGGTTAAATAAATAGATGAGCGGAGAGTTACAGTCCATCTTGACGGCCCAGAAATGATGCTAAATCCACCCGCCACTCAGTGGGCAAATAGTTTGTTTACCGGGTGCCAGGGACTGTGCGGGGAGATGTTAAAATGACTTTGTCCACGACTTCCCTGGCGGTCCAGTGGTTAGGACTCCGCGCTTCCACTGCAGGGGGCACAGGTTCGATCCCTGGTCGGGGAACTAAGATCCCGCATGCTGCACGGTGCAGCCAGGAAACCCAAACCAAACAAAATGACTGTCCCCACCCTCGGAGAGCCCGCCAGCTCTTCACCCGGGTTCTAGATGCTTCCAACAATCTCCTCACTGTGCCCTAGATAACGCAAAACTCCATTTGCCTGTCAACAACTCCTCTTCCCCGGGGTCTTGCCCCTTCAGATCTCCATCCAAGGTAGGGAGGGGACCCGGCTTTGCACCCTCACAATGTGCTCAAACTCCTTGGCTTGCCTCAGCTCCCGGGGGAAGCCATCAATGAGGAAGCCCCGGCTGTCCGGGCAGGACAGCATGTGGTCGCTGATCATATCAAGGATGAAACCCGGGGGAGGGAAGGGGAGGCTGCATTCAGTGCCCAGGGGCCCCTCACCTGCGAGGTCACCTTGGCAAGTTCTGGTGTATTTGGAGGGACACCCACTGCTGGGGTCTCTGGAAGCACTTCTTTTTTTAAATTTTATTTATTTATTTATTTATTTTTGGCTGTGCTGGGTTTTCGTCGCTGCGTGTGGGCTTTCTCTATTTGCGGTGAGCGCGGGCTACTCTTCGTTTCAGTGCGCGGGCTTCTCATTGCGGTGGCTTCTCATTGCGGTGGCTTCTCTTGTTGCAGAGCAAGGGCCCTAGGTGCATGGGCTTCAGTAGTTGTGGCTCGCGGGCCCTTGAGCACAGGCTCAGTAGTTGTGGCGCACGGGCTTAGCTGCTCTGCAGCATGTGGGATCTTCCCGGACCAGGGCTTGAATCCGTGTCGCCTGCATTGGCAGGCGGATTCTTAACCACCGGGCCACCACTCAGTAGTTGTGGCGCACGGGCTTAGCTGCTCTGCAGCATGTGGGATCTTCCCGGACCAGGGCTTGAATCCGTGTCGCCTGCATTGGCAGGCGGATTCTTAACCACTGTGCCACCAGGGAAGCCCTGGAAGCACTTCTCAGAACGGGGCTCGGCCACGGTCCTCTGGGCGGGTGTCTGCCACGCGCCAGGCTTGCTCAGCTCGTTTGCTCATCACTATCACGAGGAACTGGGGTGACCTCCATCTTACAGTGAGGAATCGGGGGCAGAAGGGGCCACTGACATACAGGCCCGGGGTCACAAAGGGAATAAATACTAAGTTTACTGAGCATTTCTTAAGGGCCAGGAACTCTGCCAAGCGCTTTATAGGAATGACGTCACCTGACCCGCACCCCAGCCTTCTGTGGGGGTCTAGCTGCTCTCCCATTTTACAGTTGAGGACACAGAGGCTCAGGGCAGCAAAGCAGCAGCCAGTGGCCCCAGACTTTGAGGCCCCTTGGCTCCCACAGGGCCTTCCCGGGAAGCTCCTCCCGATGTATGCCCTTTATCCCTCTGTGACCCCGCGCCTGGGACCTCTCACTGTGGGCACCAGGAGCCCCTGCAGCATGATGTCATGGATCTTCTGGCCCCGCCGGGTGCCTTGTTGGGCCTCCTGCCACAGCAGCTGGCCCAGCCCCACGTGGCGGAAGCCGTACTTGGTCGCCATGTACTTGCACTGTGTCTCTTGGCCGCAGCCTGGGCTGCACATCACGAAGATGATCAGGGGGGACTTGAGGATGTCTGCAGTGCCCAGGCAAGAAGGAGGGAGAGGGGTTGGTGCCTGTAGGGGCCAGCGAGCAGGCACCATGGTGACTGTGTCCACAGCTTAGTGCGTGTACTTGGTGACACTGGACACAGGTCTGCTGGCAGAACTACTTCTGCCCTAGGGTGGCATCTGGGGGTGCAGGTCCATGCCCAGTGGTGTATCCAGGCACAGCACACATTAGTGCTGCTGCAGGTTGTGTGGATGAGGATGTGAACCCAAGCAGGCCAGGCCCTTTGCACGCAGCATGTCCTTGAAGTGTCACAACGGCCCCATCATCCCATTTTACAGTTGAGGAAACTGAGGCTCAGAGAGGGGCAGGGACTTGTCCATCCCTCCCGTCTCACCCCATACCACCCTCCCCTTCTTTTACTGCATTCCAGCCCAGTGGCCTCCATTCTGTCCCTTGAACTCATCACCCCCCTGCTGTCGTCCCCCCCCCACAAACTCCCCCCCGCCCCCCGAATTCCCTACCCC
>NW_021146646.1:7122-25000 GCF_002837175.3 Physeter macrocephalus
CCGCTCCCCGCCCCTGGAATTCCCTACCCCAGTTCCCTTCAGGACACAGCTCACCCATCAGGTCTTCTCTAAGTTCTGCCCAAAGAGCCTCCCACTCCATCATTCCCAGTCTCAGAATCCCATTCTCTCCAGCGATGGCCACGATCAGTAATGACTGCCTGTTTACTTGTTCTTGTTTGTCTCCCCAGCCAGACTCTGTACTCCATGAGGACTGGGTCTATCTGTCTTTCTCGTCCCTATATTTCTAGTAGTTGGCATGGTTTCTGACACATCGTAGTGGATGAGGAATAGATGAATGTCTGTAACTATCAGACACATCTATGGAGTGCTGTAGTTTATGGTGCAGTTTTGGTGTCTTCCTTCCCTCCCCTTTTTCTTAGCCAACTCCTAGTTTAAACCTTCCCTCTTCCCTGAGCCCTCAGGGCCACCTGCTCTTTCCCTGTGGCAGCCCTGTCCCTCCTGGGTTGTAGATACCACTTTCGGAGACTGTCTCCACCACCCTGTAATCTCCAAGAGGACAGGGAGCTGGTTTGCCACATTCACCATGGACTGTCCAGAACCCTGCACAGCAAGCGCTAAAGTGGATCGTTGAATGACTGACCCTGAGCATGCGCAGTTGTGTCACTACCACGGTGGGGGAGGAGGGGCGTGGGGGGGTGGACTTGGGGGGGGTCGGGTACCTGTACTTTCCTACCCTACACAGTCTCCTTCCTTTCCCCCCAGTAAGCCAGCCACCCCCGCGATATTACCCTTCTCCTGGGGCCTAAGGGGCCTGCCCATCTGGGGCAGCTTGGATTTGCACAGACCCATCCTGCCAGCAACCCATGAGGTGATCGCGCCCCATCCCCACCTAGGCCCTGACCCCTCCTGGCTCGGTTCAACGTCCCAAGGGCCCCTGGCCCGATCATTTGGCGATCCGATAGGGTTACCCCCGGGGTTAGGGGTAAGAAATGAACCCCAAAGAGGCTCAGGTAGTGCTGCCGCAGTTGGGTGCGAAGGAGAAGGCCTCGGTTGCTGTGGTAACGCGGCCACCTCTGACTCACTTCCGGAGCGGAGTAGCGCATGCGCAAGGCGTCCAAGAGCCCAAGAGCTGGGCGAGTTTCTCCCTCCCCTCCCAAGATGCCCGCGGTGGTAAGTGGGACGTCACGTGGGGGAGGCGTTCCCACGCGGCGTGATGGGGTTATCGGCGCTATATATTGCGGTCAGCCAGCACGCCAGGTGCAGAAAGAGTTGTTTTTAGGTCAGAGTCGGCTTCCGCGACGCGGCCTGCTGGAGAGTTTCGCTTCCGGTATAGGCGGCCGCGCAGGCGCAGATGTGGCATGAGAGGCCTCCGAGGCTGACCGCTGGCCCAGCGCTGCCTCCGGATTGATTTTCCCAGGATCTGCTGTACCCCGGGCTTGGGGTCCTCGATCGGAGCCAGAGGCCCGACACTTTGAGGGTGGCTTCCGCGGGACCGAGGGACGCGGACCCCGGGGGAGGCGAAAAGGACGAGATTCGGACCGGACCCCGACCATCGCCCATCGCCCATGGCGGCCCTCGTAAGTGTGCGGCGAGGCGGTTCGGGGGTCCAGGTGGTGGGCTCTGTAGCCCCTCACTCACCGTCCTGCTTTCTCTCCCCTCAGGGCCCCA
This sequence comes from Physeter macrocephalus, assembly GCF_002837175.3. Lineage (NCBI taxonomy): Eukaryota > Metazoa > Chordata > Mammalia > Artiodactyla > Physeteridae > Physeter > Physeter macrocephalus. Next base: position 8,752 of record NW_021146646.1, read on the forward strand.
GCAGCCAGAATGTCACTGAGTATGTCGTCCGAGTTCCCAAGTAAGTCCCTGACCCTCACCTCCCCCTCTTACCTCAAAAAGGGATTAAAATCTTCTCGAGCCTCTAGACGTGCCTGGCACCTCCTGATTCTCCTTCCAGGGCTGGGGTTGAGCTGAGGTCTCTGAGGCATCACTTTTTTGAATGGAGTGAATGAATGAATGAGTACATTAATATACAGTAAGACGCAGCCCCCTGCCTAGCATTCCCTCTGGCAGGAATGCCAACTGTGACTCTGATGGGTGGATTCTTGTTGATCCTGCAAAATTCAGTTCCGGGATTTTCCTCCTTCAGAAGGCATTCCCTGCCTGCCCACCCTCCCGTCCAGGGCTGAGCTCCCAATTATCCCCACATCTTGAGTTCCCAGAAATCTTTGTCCCTTTTTTCTGAATGTGCTTGGGAGTATGGATCCCACTTCCCTGACAGACTGGGAACCTCTGGGTTCTTTTATGGGTCCCCAGCATGACCGCAGGCACAAAGGGCTGAGCCAGGGAGGGTTTACTGAATGAATGAATGATTGAGCACTGCCTTTTCTTGTCCATTCCAGAAATACCACCAAAAAATATAATATCATGGCTTTCAATGCGGCCGATAAAGTCAACCTCGCTACTTGGAATCAGGTAAGTCCCAGTTCTGAGGGCGTGAGAGAACCCGATCTTGGTGGTTGTAATAGTTGCTTAGTTGTGATAGTAACTAAGGCTTAGTATCCTCAGCTGTCCCCAAGTGGAGATAAGTGATGACAAAGGCCCAGGATGAGCTGCTGGGCATCCTGGGGATGAGATATGTCTGGCCCCGCAGGAGGCTTTCTCCTGAAAGGAGAAGTTGTGCCCAATGATGGGCATTTTGGACCGAGATTTATCTGGGCAAAGGAGGGGGTTGCCTCCTACAGATGATTTCAGAGCCCCCATTGCCCGAGGCTTTAGAAAGGTCTTTGGAAGCTGTCTTAGTTAGTAGAGGCTGCTATAGCAGCATACCAGAGACTGGGTGGTTTATAAACAACAGACACTTATTTATCACACTTCCGGAGGTTGGAAGTCCAAGATCAAGGTGCCAACAAGATTTGGTATCTGGTGAGGGTGTGCTTCCTGTTTCATAGCTGATACATTTTCAGTGTCCTCACCTGGCAGAAGGGAGGGGGACAGAGCTCTCTGGAATCCTTTATAAGGGCGCACATCCCACTCATAAGGCTCCACCCTCATAACCTAATCATCTGCCAAAGGCCCCACCCCAGATACCATTACACTGGAGATTAGGTTTCAACAAATGCATTTTGGAGGAATTCCCTGGTGGTCCAGTGGTTAGGACTCCACACTTTCACTGCCGAGGGCCGGGTTCAATCCCTGGTCAGGGAACTAAGATCCCACAAGCTGCGCAGCAAAAAAAAACAAAGGCATTTTGGGGGGACACAAACATCCATCCATAGCAGAAGCCATTAAAGGGTTAGAAACAGAGAATTGTAAACTGATTTTGCCACTGTGGGGTCGAGGGCAGATGAAGAGAGGACAGGGCGGAGGTGAAGGCTCTGGTCCAGGTGAGCCATGATGGGGTTTGGAGCAAACAGGTTATGAGAAGTGGTTAGATTCTGGGGTTTCTTTCTTTTTCTTTTCTTTCTTTTTTTTTTTTTAAATTTTTGAATTTTACTTATTTTTTATACAGCAGGTTCTTATTAGTTATGTTTTATACATATTAGCGTATATATGTCAATGCCAATCTTTTTCTTTCTTCCTTCCTTTCTAACTTTTTTTTTTTTTAATAAATTTATTTATTTTATTTTTGGCTGCGTTGGGTCTGTTGCTGTGCGTGGGCTTTTCTCTAGTTGCGGTGAGCGGGGGCTACTCTTCGTTGCAGTGCACGGGCTTCTCATTGCGGTGGCTTCTCTTGTTGCGGAGCACGGGCTCGGCTCTAGGCGCGTGGGCTTCAGTAGTTGTGGCTTGCGGGCTCTAGAAACGCAGGCTCAGTAGTTGTGGCGCACGGGCTTAGTTGCTCCGTGGCATGTGGGATCTTCCCAGACCAGGGCTCGAACGCGTGTCCCCTGCACGGGCAGGCGGATTCTTAACCACTGCGCCACCAAGGAAGTCCTCTTTCTAACTTTTCACTGGGAAATAATTTCAAACTTTCAAAAAGCTGCAAAAATTGACATAGTACAGGGCTTGCCCAGATCCCTTCACCCACATTCACCGAGCGCCTTTACGCCAAGCAGGTGGCTTTGAGTGGCCGCCGCTCAGCTTCGGGGGAGGAAAGGGTGTTGGTGGTGGGATCAGGCCCCCGGATGAGAGGTGTTGCTTCCTGTCCTCCCAGGCCCGGCTGGAACGCGACCTGAGCAACAAGAAGATTTACCAAGAGGAGGAGATGCCCGAGTCGGGCGCCGGCAGCGAGTTCAACCGCAGGCTCCGGGAGGAGGCGCGGAGGAAGAAGTACGGCATCGTCCTCAAGGAGTTCCGGCCCGAGGACCAGCCTTGGCTGCTCCGCGTCAATGGCAAATCAGGCCGGAAGTAAGTGCCGCTCCCGACCCCACTGAGCGGGTGCCCTCGGCTGAACTTTCATGTGCCTGCTGTACAGCGCGGGTAACAGCCCAGGAGTGACAACTCATCCTCCCGCGAAGGGTTTTACTTGGGTAGATGAGCCGAGGGGATGCCCGGGCAGGAGCTCTGAGGGCCGGGATGCCGGAAGCCCGGGCTCTGGTACTGCGGCACCCAGCGAGGGGCCACCTGGGGTTCGGGGGGTGGGGAGGACAGAGGTTAGGGGGATGAAGGGCACTCGGGCAGAACAGCGAGCACGAAGGCACGAAGCGCCGAGCCCTAGGGACTCTCACAGCGCATGACAGTGACAGGGTAGGCAGATGGATAGGGCGGTGGGTGCCAGGCTGCAGCTGGACTGTGGGTGGGCTGGGGCCCAAGGGAGCCTGAAGGCTGTAGGCAAGGAAGGGGCACGCTGTAAGACTGCCTCCACTTGTGGGTGATGCCAGAGGCCAGGAGGGGGCAGGCAGTGGTTCAGCCCCCAGGAAGATTCTGGAGGCAAATCCGGAGGGGTGTGACTGTAGGGCCCTGTGCTCTTCATGGCCAATCTAACAGGGTCCTTCCAGAAAGGACCATGACATGTATAATGCAAAGGAACCCTAAACCTGCTCTGCAAGGTTGGGAGCCATGCTTTCCAGATGAGGAAATCCAGGCTCAGACGGTCGAAGGGCCAGCCCAAGGCCTTCCAGCCTCAGATTCTGCTGGGAGGACCCAGGTGGCTCTGGAGAGGGGGCAGGCCTGGGGTTGCAGGGGAGTGTATGAGGGTGGGGCTTGTTCCTCTTCCTCTGGCCAGCCGTAACCTTGAACTCCATGCAGGTTCAAGGGCATAAAGAAGGGCGGTGTGACAGAGAACACATCCTACTACATCTTTACCCAGTGCCCTGATGGGGCTTTTGAGGCCTTCCCCGTGCACAACTGGTACAACTTCACGCCGCTGGCCAAACACCGCACGCTCACGGCCGAGGAGGCCGAGGAGGAGTGGGAGAGGTGAGTGAGGGGGCACGACTGGAAATGAGCTGCATCCCCCGAACTTTGTTCCGGGTTGGGAGCTGGGGACTCAGTAGTGACCAAGCCAGATCTCACCAGCCCCTCAGGGAGCTCCACGTCCAGTGGGGAGATGGACCTGGGACCATCAGGGATGCACAGGGTGGTGCAAAAGCCAGGGATGGGGGAGTGGCTGAGCTGAGCCCTGGAGCAGGAATCGGTGAGCAGGGTGGGGTCTCCCTGGCCTACATGGCTTCCCCCAGGCAGGTCTCACACCTGGATCAACTGCTGGTAGAATACACATAAAATAACATTTACCATTTTTAAATGCACAGCTCAGTGGCATTAAGTACGTTCACACTGTTGTGCAGCCATCCGCCCCCTCCACCTCCAGAACTTTCTCATCTCCCCAAACTGAAACTCTGTCCCCACGAAACACTGACTCTCCATCCCCCTCCCCCAGCCCCTGGCCCCCACCATCTACTTCCTGTCTCTGTGGATTTGAGTCCTCTAGGGAGTGGAATCAGGCAGTGTTTGTTCTTTTATATCTGGCTTATATCACTGAGCATGATGTCCTCAAGGTTCATCCACATTGTAGCGTGTATCGGTGCTTCATTTTTTTAAAATTTTAATTGCAGTAAAAAATATGTAAAATTTATCATCTTAACCATTTTTTAAGTGTACCATTCAGTGGTGTTAAGTACATTTACATTCTTGTGTAATGGAGTTTCATTCCTGTTTGTTTGTTTTTTTTCTTCCAGTTTAATGGATGTGTAATTGACATCCAGCACTAAGTTTCAGGTGTACAGCATAATGATTTGACTTACATACACCATGAAATGTTTACCACAATAACTTTTAGTGAACACCCGTCATCTCATATAGGTATAAAATAAAAGAGAAAAAAAAGTTTTTCCTTGTGATGAGATCTCTTAGGGTTTACTCTCAATAACTTTCATATATAACATACAGTAGTGGTAATTAATCATATTAATCATGTCGTACGCTATACATCGCTAGTACTTATTTATCTTATAACTGGAAGTTTGTACCTTTTAACCACCTTCATCCAATTCCCCCTCTTGCCACTTCTGGTAACCACAAATCTGATTCCTTTCTCTGTGAGTTTGTTTGTTGAAGTATCATTGACCTACATCACCATGTTAGTTCCTAGTGTACAACCTAGTGATTCGATATTTCTATACATTTCAAAATGATCACAATGAGTCGAGTTGCATCATCACCATATAAAGATACTGTGTCATCGTTGACTCTGTTCCTATCCTGTACATTTTATCCCTGTGGCATTTATTTTGCAACTGAAAGTTTGTACCTCTTAATCTCCCTCACCTATTTCATTCATGCCCTCACTCCTCTTCCCTCTGGCGACCACCTGTTTGTTCCCTGTATCTATGACTCTGTTTCTGTTTTGTTATGTTTGTTCTTTTTTTTAAAATTCCACATATACGTACAGTATTTATCTTCCATATCTTGGCTGTTGTAAATAGTGCTGTAATGAACATAGGGGTGCATATATCTTTTTGAGTTTGTGTTTTTCTTTTCTTCTGAAAGACACCTAGAAGTGGAATTTTGGATTGTACAGTAGTTTTAATTTAGTCTCCATACTGTGTTCCACAGTGGCTGCACCAATTTACATTCCCACCAACAGTGCACGAGGGTTCCCTTTTCTCCACACCCACACCAACCATTGTTATTTGTTGTTTTTTGATAATAACCATTCTGACTGGTGTGAGGTGATATCTCATTACAGGTTTTTTTTGTTCGTTTGTTTTTTTTTTTTTTGCGGTACGCGGGCCTGTCACTGTTGTGGCCTCTCCCTTTGTGGAGCACAGGCTTCGGACGCACAAGCTCAGTGGCCATGGCTCACGGGCCCAGCTGCTCCGCGGCATGTGGGATCTTCCCGGACCGGGGCACGAACCCGTGTCTCCTGCATCGGCAGGCGGACTCTCAACCACTGCGCCACCAGGGAAGCCCCTCATTACAGTTTTGATTTGCATTTCCCTGATCATTTGCGATGTTGAGCATCTCTTCATGTGTTTGTTGGCATCTGTATGTCTTTTTTGGAAAAATGTCTATTCAGGTCTTCTGCCCATTTTTTAATCAGGTTGTTGCTTTTTTGATGTTGAGTTGTATGAGTTCTTTGTATTTTGGATATTAACCCCTTATCAGATATATCATTTGCAAATACCTTCTCCCATTCAGTAGGCAACCTTTTTGGTTTGTTGATGGTTTCCTTCACTGTGCAAAAGCTTTTTAGTTTGATGTTGCCCTGTTTGTTTATTTTTGCTCTTGTTTCCCTTGTCTGGGGAGACATATCCAAAAAAATATTGCTAAGACCAATGTCAAAGAGTATACTGCTTATGGTTTCTTCTAGAATTTTTATGCTTTCAGGTCTTACATTTAAGTCTTTAATCCATTTTGACTTTATTTTTGTGTGTGGTGTGAGAGAATAGTCCCATTTTCTCATAGTCTTCTCTTCATTGTATATTCTTGCCTCCTTTGTCACAGATTTATTGACTACATAACGTGCATTCATTTCTAGACTGTCTATTCTGTTCCATTGGTCTATGTGTTTTTGTGCCAGTACCATACTGTTTTGATGACTGTAGGTTTGTAGTATAGTTTGAAAGCAGGGAGCATGATACCTCCAGCTTTGTTGTTCTTTCTCAAAGTTGTTTTGGCTACTTGGGGTCTTTTGTCTTTTCATAGAAATTTCAGAATTATTTTTTTGGCTCTGTGAAAAATGCCATTGGTGTTTTGATAGGGATTGCATTGACTCTCTAGATTGCCTTGGGTAGTATGGTTGCTTTAACAATATTCATTCTCCCAATCCATGAGCATGGTGTATCTTTCCATTTGTTCATGTCATCTTCAATTTCTTTCTTATAGTTTTCTGAGTACAAGTCTTTCACCTCCTTGGTTAGATTTATACCTAGGTATTTTATTCTTTTGGATGCGATTGTAAATGGGATTGTTTTCTTAATTTCTCTTTCTGATAGCTTGTTGTTAGCATGTAGAAACACAACAGATTTGTATATATTAGTTTTATATCCTGCAGTATCATTTATTAGTTCTAATTGTTTTTTTGGTGGTGTGTTTAGGATTTTCTGTATATAGTATCATGTCATCTGCAGACAGTTTTACTTCTTCCATTCCAATTCGGATTCCTTGTATTTATTTTTTCTTATCTGATGGCTGTGGCTAGGACTTCCAGTACCATGTTGAATACAGCTTCATTCTTTTTTATATACTACCCATGAATTTTGCTCCTGTTGTTAGATACAATCCTAAGACTCTCTTTATTTTTATTATTTTAAAAATTTTTAATAAATTTATTTATTTATTTATTTTTGTCTGCGTTGGGTCTTCGTTGCTACACACAGGCTTTCTCTAGTTGTGGCAAGCGGGAGCTGCTCTTCGTTGCGGTGCGCGGGCTTCTCACTGCAGTGGCTTCTTCTGTTGCAGAGCACAGGCTGTAGGCACATGGCTTCAGTAGTTATGGCACATGGGCTCAGTAGTTGTGGCTTGTGGGCTCTAGAGCACAGGCTCAGTAGTTGTGGCTCACGGGCTTAGTTGCTCTGTGGCATGCGGGATCTTCCCGGACCAGGAAACCATGTCCCCAGCATTGGCAGGCAGATTCTTAACCACTACACCACCAGGGAAGTCCCCTAAGACTGTCTTTAAATACAATCACATTTTTTAAAACTTTCATCACCACTGTAAATGGAAACACCAGTACTCCGTCATTAAAAAGAAGGCACACATGAACTACAACAAGAGCGACGGACGTGACTGTATCATATGGCCTGATTCTGTTGCCCAAGAGAGGCCCTGAGCCCAAGCGAGGTGCTGGGGCATCAGCATTGCATGAGGCCTTCTCCTGAGGGACTCCAGGTAGAGCGGGAACTGAAGGAGGGCCAGCTCTCCCTGTGTGATCTCAGGCTGTTGCTGCCACACATGTGCGTCCCCATGTGCGGGGTCAGCTTGTCCCTCTCATCACCTACATGTGTCTGTGGTTCCCCTCTGAGGAATGCCTGGTGGAAGTGCAGGGTGGCACCCGGGACAAGGCCGAGCTCCTGGAGGTGGGCTCTGGAGCCAGGCCCCTTGTCAGCCCCTGCTGTACCCCCCGCCCACAGGAGAAACAAAGTCCTGAACCACTTCAGCATCATGCAGCAGCGGCGGCTCAAGGACCAGGACCAGGACGAGGAGGATGAGGAGAAGGAGAAGCGTGGGCGCAAGAAGGCCAGTGAGCTGCGCATCCATGACCTGGAGGATGACCTGGAGATGTCCTCTGATGACAGCGAGGCCAGTGGCGAGGAGGGTGAGGCTGGCAGAGCTTCCATGGCTGGGGTGATCGGCACAGGTGCCTGATTAGTGCCTGGTCATAATTTATCAAGGTGGCTGTGTGACGACTCAGAGAGGTTAATGCCCCCGAAAGGAAAACTTGGTTACTCACGGCCCCCTGGGCCCAGGAGCTCTGCCGCTTAGGGAAGCGCCAGGGTTCGTAGGAGGCAGCAGGGAGCCACAGGAAGGCCTCGGCCACAGGCTCAACTGGGGTTTCCAAGGAAACGGCTTAGGACTGGCCAGCTTGAGTCATGCCAGTGGGCTCTGGGCCAAGGTGTGGCCTCTGGCTGCCCAGGTGATACAGGGCAGGGATGGCGGCCCTGCGTGTGAGAGAGAAGGGGGTGGTGGGGGTGTGGAGTCGGGTTGGCCTGTGGGGGAGAGGTGCGCCCCTGGGCCGGCTCTTTGCCTCTTGGAGGAATTGGGGCCGGTCCTGGTGTCCCTCCCCACGGGGCAAAGGCCCCAGAGACATCAGGTGTCATCGAATACGCAAAGCGTGAAGTGTGCCCATCCGAGCCCCTCCCCTTGTCTCCCCTTCCCCAGGTGGCCGAGCCCTCAAAGCCAAGAAGAAGGCGCCGCCCAGCAAGGGGGGCAGGAAGAAGAAGAAGAAGAAGGGGTCAGACGATGAGGCCTTTGAGGACAGTGACGACGGGGACTTCGAGGGCCAGGAGGTGGACTACATGTCCGACGGCTCCAGGTGAGGCAGGCGGGAGGCGGGTGTGAGACCCTGGGCCGGCCTGCAGACGCGCTCCCTCACCCTCTGCCCCCTCTCTGTCTTACAGCAGCTCCCAGGACGAGCTGGAGGGCAAGCCCAAGGTCACCCAGCAGGAGGAGGGCCCCAAGGGCGTGGACGAGCAGAGCGAGAGCAGCGAGGAGAGCGAGGAGGAGAAGCCGCCCGAGGAGGACAAGGAGGAGGAGGAGGAGAAGAAGGCGCCCACGCCGCAGGAGAAGAAGCGGAGGAAAGGTGGGTTCGCCTCCCCCGACTGCGCCCCAGGCCCCTGATCTGGGATGGGGCTGGGGGGCGGGGCTTCCGCTCCTGACGCCCCTCCTCTGGCCCCGTGCAGACAGCAGCGAGGAGTCGGACAGCTCGGAGGAGAGCGACATCGACAGCGAGGCCTCCTCCGCGCTCTTCATGGCGGTAAGGCCCAGCCCGGGGCGGGGGGACGGGATTTCCCTTTCCCGACTCACATCCCCAACCCCGGTGTCCGCAGAAGAAGAAGACGCCCCCCAAGAGGGAGCGGAAGCAGTCAGGCGGCAGCTCCCGGGGCAACAGCCGGCCCGGCACACCCAGCACAGAGACGGGCAGCACCTCCTCCACCCTGCGGGCGGCCGCCACCAAGCTGGAGCAGGGTGAGTCGCCCCATCCCACCCTGCCCGCCTCAACCTCTTGACCCCGTCCTTGCCCTCCCTTTCAGCATCCTGTCTGCCTGCCCCTGAGCCCCTTGCACATGTAATCCTGGCACCGCTGGCCTGGGGTCCCCCCAAGGGTCCAGCCTCCCGGCCCCAAGGCTCAGCCCCACCTCTGCTCCCACAGGGAAGCGGACAAGTGAGACGCCGGCGGCCAAGCGGCTGCGGCTGGACACCGGGCCCCAGAGCCTGTCGGGGAAGTCCACCCCTCAGCCCCAGTCCGGGAAGTCTACCCCCAGCAGTGGGTAAGTTGGCAAGGATGGCAGGAGCAGGGAGGGGGCTTGGAGGGGGTCCTCAGAGGGGGAGCCTCAGAGGGGGCCTTGGGGACGGAGGGCCACCTGCTGACACCCACCTGCCCACCTCCAGCGACGTGCAGGTGACCGAGGATGCCGTGCGCCGCTACCTGACACGGAAGCCCATGACCACCAAGGACCTGCTGAAAAAGTTCCAGACCAAGAAGACGGGGCTGAGCAGTGAGCAGACGGTGAACGTGCTGGCCCAGATCCTCAAGCGCCTGAACCCCGAGCGCAAGATGATCAATGACAAGATGCACTTCTCCCTCAAGGAGTGAGGCTCCCTCAATAAACATGCTCTGTTTTCTAGAATCCTTGGGCTCTTGATTCCCACACTCAACCACCTCCTGTTCCACTGGCCATCTGTCACCCACCCTCTGAGTCTGAGGACCCCCGTGTCTTCTCCACAGTTTACTTCTCTCAGTCTCCAGTCCCCTGCTTATGAAACCTCTAGAACTTAATCTTCTCCTTACCCCTCAGCCTCCTCCACTGAGCTTCTTCTGGGTGATTTCTTTCAGGTCTTCCATTTGACCACTTCTCTCTTCAGCTGTGGCTTATCCACCACCTAAACCCATTCAGTACTTAGTTTCACCCTCTGTTTTCCAGTTCTCCAAGTTATCTTTGTTTCTTTTTCAGATCAGCAGGTCTGTTTTGAGTGTCTGGCCCCTTCTGTTTTGGATCCCTTCTTTCTCATTTTTAGTTTTAAGCATCCTTGACTTACAGTCTCCCTCACACTCACCTAGGACCTGAAGCTCACGGGCATCCTGTTGTATCCTGACTCCGTTTCATGATCTGTTCCCGTGTTTTGGGATCTGGGGCGGTGGTCTCGTGGCCAGCTCGGGGCTCTATCTGTGAGACTCCTACATGATCTGCTTTGCAGGCAAGTCCTTCCAGATGATTTTTGCATATGCTCCCAGCAGAAGTCCTGTCCTGAGCCCATTTTAGGTGTCGTTCTCAGCTTGTGGCTCTGTCCCTACACGGCCACAAAATCCCAAACCCCCCCTTCTTGCTGATCTTGGCATCTGGCCCCTATTTTTCAACTTCCCAGTGATGTTTCTGGGGCTTCCCTTAGATTCTTACAAGTTGGTTAGGCATTTATTTTATCTAGCTTCGCCAGGAGTGCTGTGGCAGGAGGGCTTCTTGAGTTCGTGGACAGTCACGTTGCTGTACACGGAATTTGGCAGCAGGAGTACTTTTGCACCCCCGTTGCAGTGATCCAGCTGGGGGCAGGATGCCGGCCTTCCGTCTTGCCCAAGCTGGAGACTGCGGGTGGAACACTTTCCCATCCAGTTCCACAGGCCTTTGGCTGCCGAGAGCGAATGCCTGAGACGCCAGGTTAATTCCTAGGAATGTCCCAGGTCATTCCACCCTCCCACCCCATCCTTCCGCCAGGCCTTTTGGGAGAGAAATGATGGCCCCTTGCCCTGGCAATTTCACCCCTGCTCTGCCTGCCACGTGGACCGAGGTCTAAGGCCTCCCCACCAGGCCGGGCCACGTGCCCCGGTGGTTCAGAGCAGGGGTCTTGCATTCAGCTTGACTTGGGTCCAAATCCCACCGGTGTTTCTTAATTCTGGGTGACTTTGGATAAGTGACATTCCCCCCCCGCCCATCCGAAAGTAGTCTCAATAAACAGTGCAAGAAGAACCACCACACCAAAATCATTGAGGCGGTCCCCTGTGGGTGGAGTTGAGGTCCTCTCCAGTCTCTTGCTGACACAAAAGGCAGCGAATAACCCTGAGCTTGCATCTTGGCTCACCTGAGGAGGATGAGTTTCTGAGCAGGTGTCCTGGATCAGAGGGATGTGATTTGCGGTTTCTGTAGCAAATGCTCAGCTGCTACCGATTTACAGTGCTACCGACAGGCGTGCCCGTGACACACACACACACACACCCCGACAGGCGTGCCCGTGACACACACACACACACACACACACACAACCCCAGCCGAGTGTAAGCAGACTTTGATGTCTGCCAATCTTGGGTGCACAGTCTCATCCGAGTTTTAACCCAGTCTCACCTGCGTGAGATTGAGCACCTCGTCAAACCTCCACAAGCTGTTCGTATTTCCCTTGCCTCAGAAGCTCTCGCAACTGCACAGTGCCAGGCACCACGTTACACACTAAATGCGTCTTCTGTCTGTCCTCCCCGTGTGGGAGGGACTCTGGTTTAGCCCCCTTTCACGGCTGGGGATGGAGGCTCACTTCCCTGGGGTGATGGGAAGGGCGGGGCCTAACCACCCCTCCTGCTCTGATGCCCTCTGACCCTAGGGCAGGACTGAGGTCCCAGGGGGCTCAGGTTGGCCTTCTAGAGACAGGAGTCCCTGCGGGGTGAGCTTCCTGCCCCTGGTGTCCCAGCTCTTGGCTGTCCCCGGGCCTCTCCCCTTTCCTGTTTTGATGCTGGCTCGGCCAGGCCCGGAGACAGGGGCATGATGTCTTAATCCTCCAGGCAGGAGCCATGATGGATTCCCCGTCAGCTCACCCACCTGCCAACCCACCTCTTCCCCCTACCCACATCTGCTCTACCTGGTGCATGACACAGGGGCTACTGAGCCCCAGCACCCTGCCCAAGTGGGGAGAGCCCCCAATTGGAGACCCACGGGGCCCCCCACCTCTCCCTCCAGACAGCAGGTCGGGTGGGGACCCTGGTTGCCCGCCCTGGGCTCGGCCCTGGCTGCCGCCACGACACTCGTAAATCAGGGGGCGGAGGGGGTGTCGGAAATAGGTCTGTGGAATGTCTGGATGGGGTATGCGGGGGGTGTGCGCCCTTAACTCTTAGAAGGATGTGGGTGTGGGGCAGGAGGAGCGGCACTGCCCGGGCCCCAGGTGTGGGACGCGGAGGCCTTTGTGACAGGGCAGCGGCCGGCAGTGAAGAGGTTATCTCCCCAGCTCAGGCCGGGGGATAAATTGAGGGCGCAGGGCATCTCCACCCTCAGGACCTGCCCGTCACCATGGCCACAGGACGAGTCCTGCTAGGCTCTCTGCTGCTCCTGATCCTGCACCTGGACCTCTGCGGGGGCCCTGGGGCCTGGGGGGCTTCGGTGGTGGAGGAGGAGCTCTTGTCTGAGCCAGCGGCGGACAAAGGGACCTGGAGACCGCAGCTGGGTAAGGACCCCGAGAACCCCGTGCGCTCCCCGACTCCTTCCCGCCCAGACCCTGCCCGCTGTCAGCTGCCCCTTGTCCCCGCAGGTGCCCGCCCGCGCCGAGCCCTGGCCGGCCCGTGCCAGCTGTGGAGCCTACCCTTGCCCGTGGCTGAGCTGGGCTTGGGCTACACGTCGGAGGAGACGGTCATCTTCCGCTACTGTGCCGGCAGCTGTCCCCGCGGCGCCCGCACCCAGCACGGCCTGACGCTGGCCCGGCTGCGGGGCCAGGGCCGAGCCCACGGTGGGCCCTGCTGCCGCCCCACCCGCTACGCCGATGTGGCCTTCCTCGACGACCGCCACCGCTGGCAGCGGCTGCCCCAGCTCTCGGCGGCAGCCTGTGGCTGCGGCGGCTGAGAATGCCCGGCCTGGGGCCCTGCAGCCGCTGGAGGAGCTCAGCTGACTTATTTACTGGAGGCTTGGATGCCGAGGCGAAGAGAAGGGGAGGTGGTGTGGGCCGCCAGCAAGGGGCGCAATAAAGGAAACTGCTCCTCCAGCCTCGTGAGTGTGTGTCCTGCCGGGGATGCTCCCGATGGGTGGGCAGGTGGGGTCCCGGGCTTCCCCTGCAGATTCCAGCCCCCGAAAACAGCCGGTGCCAGGAAGGCCAGCTTGTCCACTCTCCAACTTTATTCACAAACACGGTGTCTTGACCAGCTAGTGGGGAGGGCCCCGGGGTCAGCAGGGTGGGGGCAGCTGCCCGGGCTCCCCAGGCCCCATCCCCTCAGGGAGGGAGCGGCAGATCACGGAGATGCGTCGGCCCCGGGGAACCCGACGCTCCCCAAAAAAGGACTCTTCATCCCGAAGGATCTCGTGGGAGAAGTCATAACGGGCCGAACCCCTGCAAGAGAAAATAGAGGCTGTGGCCGGGTGGGGTGAGGGCAGCCCCTGTTCCAGGCAGAGCACCTGCGGTGGGGGGTAGAGTCTGCCGTCAGGGCTGGATGAGAGAAGTTGCTCAAAGTGCTGGGTGGGCATCTCAGGAGTTACTGGTGGGGTGGGGGATCCCTGGCTGCCAGTACCTAAGGATGTAGAGGGAGCCCGGCTCCAGCAAGAGTTCCAGCCACTCCCCTGGCTCCTGGGTGTGCACCAGCCGCATGACGCTGGGAGACAGCAGGGACAGGCCAGCAATCGTGGATCCACAGAACTGTAAGAGGGGACACACTGGCAGGTGGGCTTTGGCCTGGCCGGCTCACCCCCAGCCGGGAACTCCAAGGCACTTGCCTCTGCCTACCTTGATGCTGTCCACGTGTGGTTTGATGTAGCCCCGAGGTTCCAGGTCCAGCACGTGCACCGAGGAGAGCAGGGTCTGGCCGGGGCCAAAGGCGGCTGCCTGCACACGCTGCAGGATGGACCGGCTTGCCTCTGACCAGCGCGACTTCTCTGTCTCTCGGAAGCCGTGGATGGCCTGCCCAGAGAGCTCAAGTCAAGCCTGGAAGCTCCCAGGGGGGAAAAGGGAAACTGAGGCACATTGTGGGGCTGGGGTGGGTTGGGGGAGAGGGTGGTGGAAGTGCAAAGCAAAGGCCTGGTTTTTCCAGCATGACCCTTGACCCCACCCTCAACTCACAACCTTGGGCCTATCTACCCCATGATGCTGGGTCTCAAACCCCAACCCCTGACCCATCTGGGTCTGGCCTTAGTCCTTTTTAAAAAAATTTTATGTATTTTTGGCTGTGTTGGGTCTCCGTTGCTGCGCGCGGGCTTTCTCTAGTTGCGGCGAGCGGGGGCTACTCTTCGTTGTGGTGTGCGGGCTTCTCATTGCGGTGGCTTCTCTTGTTGCGGAGCACGGGCTTTAGTAGCTGTGGCGTCTGGGCTCAGGAGTTGTGGCACACGGGCTTAGTTGCTCCGTGGCATGTGGGAACTTCCCGGACCAGGGATCGAACCCCTGGCCTCAGTCCTTTCTACCCACCATCAGGATCCAATTCAGTCCCAGAATGCCGTCCCTAATGCAGGCCCAGCTTCAATATTCACAACGTGATCCCACCCCACACCAGCTCCACCCCCAACCCGTGACCCTCCCTCACTCCCTCCACACCGTTTCCGCCCCTAACTTTGGTCCTGTTCCCCAAACACCCCTCAGTTCCAGGTTCTGCCTCCAGTTATGACTCTGCCCTCATGTCCAAAGCGCTCTCCCTGCCCGCAAGGCCCCTCAGCTTCAAGACACTGCCCCCATTCCAAGGTCCCGCCCCCAGATGTAGCCCCGCCCACCCCAGGACTCCACTCCCCGTCCCGCCCCTAACGTCCCAGGCCCCGCCCCGCTGTGGCTCCGCCCCCAGCGCCTGCAGCCTCACCGCGTCCCAGTGATCGTACTCGTATCGACGGCGGCGCAGCTCGGGTTCCAGTTCGCCGCTCAGTGTCTCCTCCTCGGCCGCGCTCAGGAAGCCGGGCCGTACCACGGCCGCGTCCCGTAGGCGGCTTAGCACGGCCGGCCCTGAGCCCCGCACCCAGCCCTGCCCGGGCATGCTCCACAGCGCCAGCCGCCCACTCCGGGCCATAGCCCCGGAGCCGGGTAGTGGAAGCTGCCGGAGCAGGAGCACGCCCCCGCCCCAGAGCCATTGGCTGTGGTTACGCCGAGTCGCTCCAGCGATTGGCGTTTCTCAGAGTCCCGCCTGTCGCTCAAGGCTACTGGTTGTTACTCGGCTCACCCTCTCGAGCTATTGGCTCTTCCCAGAACCCGCTTCCTCTCCCGCGCTATTGGACGCCATCGACCTCAGTGACTCAGACTACTGGCTGTGCCTAAAGTCCGTCTTCCAGAGGGCGGGGCGGGGGAGGGGCGGGGGAGGGGCGAAGGCTTGATCCGGCCGGGGGTCAGAGGTCAGGGGTCATAGAAGGATTGGGCCAAGGCTAGAGGTTAAGGGCAGAGTACAGCTAGGCTGAGATCTAGCGGTCAGGGGAGTGACGTCAAGGCTGTGATTATGGGCTGGGGCCAGGTTTGTGGAGTTAGGGGATTCAGTCAAAGGTCAAAGCGAGGCGCCTCCCGTTCCCCCTCTCTTTACTGGGTCATTCCCACCCCCATACAAACAGGCTGGCTCCCAGCTTAAAAACAGGACATAAACAAAATATCCGCTTCCTTTAATGGTAGAATTGTCATGTCACCATTTTGCAGCCCTTATTGGAATATTGGTGGTTCTAGACAATGACTCTTATTCCCTCCTAACGTCATGAAAGAGAGACAACTGGATTTAATGTGCCTCCTGCTAGAAGGCACCCTCAACTCAGAGGTCATTTGCCAGAAAGCGGAACCTGAATCCGATCAGACTTGTCTAGGTTCATACACCAGGTTACCGGAAATACCAAGGACAGAATCGCATCATCAAAATTCAGACAGAGGGAAGGTCCACAAGACAAACAACCATGTTTCTCCAGCAAGTGAATTTCAAGGAAAGAGAAGAAAAAGAGGGAGAGATTGAGAGATTAAGGGGAAACCTGCAGTAATAAGACACTTAGAGATTTATCAACCAGCGGCAATTCCTGCACCTTATTGGGATCCTGATTGGAACAAACTAAAAAAAAAAGAAACA